>NC_056745.1:1272789029-1272821529 GCF_019279795.1 Protopterus annectens
CCTTGGTTTGGGCAGAGGTATGTTTGTACATAGTGTATAGTTCAACTGTCTAATAGCTAAATCCTTACATCTCTTACCTGGTAGATCTGTGGAGGGAATGTTCGTTAACACTACCTGACTGTTTCAACATATATTCCCAGATTCCAGTTAATATTATGCACATACCTCTCAATCTCTTAATGCACACACTCCGGACAAACTTGATAACATGGGGGTACAAATAGGGACATATTTTGAATACTGCTGTCATAAACTTGGAGAGTTGCATGAGGGACAGGATTTGTTTTCATACACATTTTCTGAAGGTTTTGAGGTCTGAAAATCAAATGTATGTCATTAGTTCGTGACTACAATTCTGAGATCATCCCACTGATTTTCCAGGGTGACAGAGGCATGCTGCTGAGAGAGAGCATAGTAAAAGGGATATTGAATCTGTGTAGGCAGAAGTGCAGAGGCTGGTCAGATGTTATGAACATGGTGAGATTCTCTGCAATGTTCTATGCTACTGTTGAAATATGTTGTGAATTAGTAGTTTGTGTTTTAAATATATATATATATATATATATATATATTTTTTTTTTTAATGTCTGTTTGTGCGTGCTTGTGTGGAGTGCAGCAATGCAAAGCTGCACTTATATAAACACAGTAGACACTTGCCAGACATCTAAAAATAGAAATTGGATGTAATTAATTATTTATTTCTGCATATGTGTATGTCTGTTTAAGCCTGCTTGCATGGTGCACCGTAATTGCTTAGTAGTGTATGTGAAGGTATACTACTTTATATACTATCCAAGTAGCTAAATGGGTAGAGTGATGGTCTATAGTTTTATAGGTCCTGGGTTTGAGTCCCTAGCATAAGTATCATTTGTTGAATGCAAAGTAAAATGTCTTTTAAATTAAAAATAATGTTCTTATATTTGGGACAGCTGCAGAGTGCTAAGCACTGCTTAACCATAGTTAACAGCTAATATTGTTTGTACATTGTTAAGCTTTGTTATAGCCATGGTTCTGTGAGTTTTTCCACTGCTCGGCTTCACTTAGCTGGTTTGCATGATGCTAAGCAATGCGGTGATGTAAAATTTGAAAATACTGTACTGTAACATAATTAGCTGGAAACACTGTATACAATGGGACTGAGAAATGAAAGTCTTAATTAGCCAGGCGTGTGCTGAATAATTGCCAGTCTCTCCCTTATGGACCAAATCTTGTGCATTCAGAATGAATTTTCCAAACACTGTAGTTCATTTAATATGGTTTTATTAAATGTTCACAACATCCAAATACTGTTTTCATTAACAGTACTAATAAACAATTGAAATTGGTGCACATCATTCTGATTGTCCTGAACAATGCAAACTGACATAGTCTCTAGATGACCTGTTTTCTGTACTCAGACTTGAGTGTTTGTCATCTTTTCTGAAGTAACAGGTCAAACAAACTTACTAAACTTAACTGCCCTGCTATCCTGAGCACAGCATATTATATTGCTTTTAGTCTCATAAATTTCCTTTGTTTACTTTTTGAAACCTTGGTCTCAGGCTTTGTCTGTGCTTTATTAAGGAACATTCTATAGCTGATCTTTTCCTTGAGAAAAGAACATTCTGTCTGCACACTTTATGCTTATTTTTTTCCTCTTTAATAAACAGTCTTCCATGCTTGGCCAGCAAGGTTATTTTCCTTTCTGCTTAACTGTCCTTTATGCATAAATGAAACACAATTTATTTTACCCTTTAGCCTGTCTTGTGTCTAATAGCTATTTTAAAATGGAAATACCTAATCTAACAGTTGCCCCTGAGGTCCCTGATGAAAGTCTACTGGGACCTGCTTCTGTAATTACCTTACCTTTATATTGCTAACTACTGCATTTAGCTTTATGCTACCTGACTTATAATCTGAAAATAAAAAAAAAAATATTTGGTAAACCTGCAATTTTAATATTGGCTACTAGGTGTCACTTGAGCATGTATGCCCTGTTTGGATTGAAGTCTTTTATCTTTATGATTTGAATTAACTTTATGATATGAATAAACTTGCAATTTTAATTTTGACCACTAGATGTCACTTGAGCATTTATGGCCTGTTTGGATTGAAGTCTCTTAACTTTATGATTTGATTTTTAACCCCTTTTTTCTGGAGGAAGAGGTCTTGCAAAATTTATTTGTATTCTGTACCATGCTTTTTCTGAAACTCGCACTCTCTGAACCGAGTTTTTTTTTAAACTTATAATTTATGATAGGCCAAAATTCCTGAAAACCTACATAACTTAGTAGCTGATGGTTGTACTTTATTAGCTGCTTACAATCTTACTCCCGGGACTGGACTGGCAACTTTGCATTGTGCACTTTTATTAGCATCTCCCTGCATGTCTTGGATTTTTGCCAGACTTGCCTTAACCGTTGAACCCAGTTGGCTCACCTATACCTTTTACCTTATTTTTTTTACTGCATTGGATATAGTGGAAATCCCCTCCTTGGCAGCTTTTTCTGTCACATATTGTATAGCCTATCAAGCATGATGGCTATTTTCTGAAGACTAATTGAAATCTACACTACAAAGATAACTATAAGTGGTCTTGCAGCATAATTACCATATTTTGTGTTAACTTGTGTCTTTGCATTTTATTTAACTGCAGAAACAAGTAAATAGCATCCAAAATGACTAAACCGTACAAATAGCGAAAACCAGAACGCTATAATTCGCTAATCAACTCACAAAAACTGCGTGTTCAACCAAATAAAAGGCAAGATTATAAAATCTACTTTAATCCATAAATTGTTAAGTGCTTTCACTCACTTAATCATGAACTTCCTCAGAACATTCACATAGTGATTCCAACAACATTAAATACCATTATTTGGTGCCAAAATCCATTTCAAATTCTTAAAGCTGTATACTGTTGCATAAAACAATGCCTACCATATATTAAAAATTCAAAACAAAATACAAAATGTATAAAAATGTTACATATTAAAAAATGTCAATCCATACTTATAAAAATAAATATGTTAAAATTCATTACATCCATCAATTTCTAACTTCTAATAATGGTTTTACTGATATGTAATCATTCAATCTGGGTGGTGTTATGGCATCTGTTAGTATTTGCCAACAAGTTTCTTTGTATGCCAACATACTCTTAATGTTTCCACCCCTAGGATTACTAACTACTGTTTCTAAAATAGCAAATTTGAAATAATGATTTTCGCCTTTGCTGATTGTGTTTTGCCAAAGCATTTTTATGGTCTTTTGTCCTGATACTATATAGGTGCGAATAAATTCTGTTTCTAAAGTTTTGCTCTGTTTTGCCTATATAGTATGAGGAACAAACCATACATTTGGCCAAATACACCAACATTTTTGTGTTGCAGTTTCCTCGTTTGAAATATATTTTTGTCCTATTGTAATTCTTTAATATGGTCTCTGTCTCTTCATTAATCATGAAACATTGATGGCATGTACCACATTTTGTTGTGTGTGTGAAATATCCTATTTTTCTTTGTTTGTAACCTCTCTCTAACATCATTTTTAGGTTGTAACCCATCTTATAAACAAAAGTCGGTCTAGTGCCTAAAGTTTCTAACTTTTCTTCATCTGTCAACATTATATATCAGTTCTTAATCAAAATTTATTTAATCTGATTACTATATGGACCATATTCTATAATGCATTCCCTGCTAAAAGAATTGTGATTTGTGCTAGTGCACTTATATGTGTCACCATTTAATGCGGTGTTAAACTTCATTCCTAACAAAGGCATATATTTCTTCCCCCATTGGTTTATTACATATGTGTTCTCTTTATTCATCATGTCTTTGTCATATCCCCTTTCACTAAATAATGAAGTTATATATTGTACTTCCTTTAACATATCTGGGAAACTAGAGGTCATTCTCACAGCCCTTATATATTGTCCCTTATAGATGTTTCTCTTGGTCTTCTTAGGATGATTACTGTCGTAATCAATATATGAATTGGAAAAAGTTTCTTTCCTATGTAGGTTTGACTTGAATTTGTTAACTTGCCTTGTTGCCAAAGTATCCAAATATGCCACCCCTGTTGTATTACTCTCTGACGTAAACTTCAAAAATTTGTTACTTTCATTAAGGTAGTCCAAAAAGTTGTTGAAGGTGATCTGGTCACCCTCCCACAAAATATATATGTCATCTAAAAAACGTGAGTAATATTTGATGTTACCAAAAAACTCACTATTGAAAATTACTTTCTCCTCCCAATCCAACATGACCATATTTGCGTAAATGGGGGCACACGCTGCCCCCATCGCTACTCCCTTGGTTTGCTTGAACGTCTCACCTTCATAGTATATAAAGTTATTGTCCAATACTATGGACATAAGTTCAGTAATCAACCTGATTCTATCCCATTCTAAATCACTGTATTTGTAAATACTGTTAGTAAATGTTTCCATACCTTGATCCTTAGGAATACACATAAACAAATCTATTACATCTATAGATGCAAGCAGTAATTCTTTATTCCCTAGATGAATAGGGTATCTCTTCAAGAATTCCCAAGAATCCTTGACCATGTGTTCCACTTTTCCATATATATGTTTCAGCATAGAATCTATGGCCACTCCCAAAGGAAAAGTTTTGGACTTGCTTCCTGAAATTATTGGCCTAAATGAGGGGTTGATGACATTTTTGTGTACCTTTGGTATACCTACAAGTGTGGCCATAACCGGATGCTCTACCTAAAGAAATTCTATAAATCCTCAGTAATCCTATTATCTAATAAAAATTCTTCAATGTACAAGTCTATTCTTCTATATGCAATATTTATCTAATTTATGGAAATGACCTCATAGTTACCTGAATCATGCAAAATTTCATGCATTTTCACATTGTATTCCATAGCATCAAAAATCACAACGCCACCTCCCTTATCGGGCATCATGATTCTTACATTGTTATTTTCCCTTAAGTTCTCTAATACTGCAAATTCTTCTTTTGTTAAGCTGTACTTCACTCTTTTCCTTGCAAACTTGTTAGTAGACTGATATATCTCTTGTGTAACTATTCTTTCGTATCTTTGAACATCCTTGTTCATAACAGGTATGTAACAACTCTTCCTCTTTAACAAATTATTATCTTGTTTGTACTCATTTTTATTCTTGAACATTAATGCCAAATTAAGCTTCATAACATATTTTTTAACTTCACTAATACAATCCACTACTCTAAAGCATGTAACTGGTATAAATTTCATACCCTTTGCTAACAAGCTAAAATGTGTCTTATTCAAACTCATGTTGGTGTAATTGAATATTATAAAATTTTTATAACTACTTATTGCCCCTTCCTGTAATATATATGATTCATTCATAATATTATCCTGGTTGTTATTAGGGAAGGGCAAAAGTAGTTCATTTACCATTTTCTCGGGGGAGGAATATCCATTCTCTTCCACATTTTTTCTTTTGTCCACTTGGTATATCTCCCTGTCCTTTGAGCCTGCTGAAAATTTCTACTCTCTGGAGATATGTCTCCCTGTGGTAACTCATGTGCTAATTGATTTTGGATGTTATAATGGTGCCTCCCCCAATTGTATGCTTTCCCCAATTTGTATTGTTCCATGTCCCTAACTACCTTTTTACCTTTTCTTTCAAATGCTTTCTTAGTCCTAACCTGCACTGACTCAAATTGCTTATAAATTTTTCCCAATTCATAAACATCAAATCCTTTAATATAATTTCATTCATTTGTTCTACTTCATTCATTATTTTACATAATTTGTCATCATTACACTTAATAAGCAACTTCATATACTCTTTCCTAAATGTATCAAATAAATTATTAACATATTTATTTTTATAAGTATGGATTGACATTTTTTAATATGTAACATTTTTATACATTTTGTATTTTGTTTTGAATTTTTAATATATAGTAGGCATTGTTTTATGCAACAGTATACAGCTTTATGAATTTGAAATGGATTTTGGCGCCAAATACTGGTATTTAATGTTGTTGGAATCACTATGTGAATGTTCTGAGGAAGCTCACAATTAAGTGAGTGAAAGCGCTTAACAATTTATGGATTAAAGTATATTTTATAATCTTGCCTTTTATTTGGTTGAACACGCAGTTTTTGTGAGTTGATTAGCGAATTATAGCATTCTGGTTTTCGCTATTTGTGCATTTTATTTAATGATACTTACTTTTTTAATTTTTATGAATATTTGAGCTATAATAGTTTACTAAAACCTATACTTTCTGTATTTTAAGTCTATACCTTTGCATTGTCTGTTAGTGTCCTTAATTCCTGACTAATGTAAAGTGCCATGTAATCTGTAAACTAATTAACAAATTAAGCCTACCCTGTTATGCCTTGACTATCACTATTACTACCTATTATTTTAATAATAAGCCTGTAACAAAAATAATTCTGTTACTTTACCCTTAACTAATGACTGAATAATGTTATAAGCCTGTTACAAATAAGTTGTCACTTTACCCTTAACTAATGACTGAATAATGTGAAGTATTTTAAGATTTGACTGAAATGTACTATACTGAACACATAACTGAATATGAATCTCATATTCTGAAACTTGACTGATATTTACATTAGCATCTACTGAACATTTAAAAATAGCTGTGTATATTCTGGAAATTAACTAAATCAAAAGAATATATTTTGCCAGTGTTAACTAGACACAGATAAAAGCATAACTGAAACTTTTACATGCTATATCCTAACTAGAAATATTGTACAACTGTCTGAAACATGGGAAAATTGTAACAGTGTTACCTGAACACAAACAAACTGAAATTTATCTGAACACAGATAGACTGAAAACTACTACTGCTATACAATTGTTGTGAGCCTGAAACATGAACACATACATGATTGCTTTAACTTTAAACATTGAAGAAATAACCAAAATGCATACAGTTGCCAAATTTTGCTCTGCATGATTCCAGTCACTGATGAAGTAAAGGAAGGCCTGCTTTAATGTTGAAGTGTCCTTTTTATAGTTAGGCCTTTTCAACCTCTTTTTTCATTTCTTGTGTAAGCTGATTAGCCAACGTTTTTGATTGTATTTAGTATCAGGTTCTTTAAATAACATTTTCATCTTTAACAACTATAATCCGATAGCATTGCTTATTGTCCTGACTTTATTTACATTTATTTCTGCACGAAATGCAGCTTTAACATTTATAAACTGGCAGCATTACTTACTGTGCTGACTTTATTTACATTGTTCTGCATAAAATAAACATACATGTTTCTGCATGAAATAAACATTTGCTGCTAATAAGCTCTTGCAAGTCTGTAGAAAACTGATTTTTTACATGAAATTTTAACACAACAATTAATTTTGACATAATACATTTTTTTAATGGTACTGTCACATTGGGGATGTTACAAGAATCCTGCTGTTATTTTTTCAGGCTGATTGGCTTCCTTTAAAAATCCAGTCTCCAAAGATTTGCAACTGACTGCAATTACCTTTGGCCTTTTAAACCAAGATAGCATGAAAACTGCTATGAGTAATGAAATGTATGGTCTGTTATTTTTTTTTAACCTGGAATAAAGTCAAATACACCAACTGATTTGGTGCTGAACTATTATAACCTTTATACATATTTTGAAAATCTGGTATGTCACTGGCAACATTAACCTGAGTTACAGCATACTTTAGATACATTTTTTGGCTTCAACTTTGTACATTACTTACGTCATTTGCCCAGTCATTAAGCATAGTGGGCTGCCTTGTATTTAAAAAGCTAACAATATTTAAATCAGTAACCTGTTTAGCTTTATTGGAAACAAATGGAACTAAGTACATGCTTTTGTTTCCATGTTCAGTATTTAGGATA
Source organism: Protopterus annectens (assembly GCF_019279795.1). Classification (NCBI taxonomy): domain Eukaryota; kingdom Metazoa; phylum Chordata; order Ceratodontiformes; family Protopteridae; genus Protopterus; species Protopterus annectens. The sequence goes on from NC_056745.1 coordinate 1,272,796,877, forward strand.
CTGCTTTTTTACATACAGAACAAAAATTTAACTGCTGGGACTGGTGAAGTCTGTTTTACTGCTACAATATTAGTATTTACAGGAACATTTTTATTACTGGCATTTGATACTTGCAAAATTTGTTTCTGTCTTACCACTAAATGGACAGCTTTTTTAAAGGTCTTAGCTATAGCAATTGCATTTAACTTGATAGTTGTATCAGGTTTCTGACTGTGCATTTTTGCACCTATATACAATCAGTTTTAACTGTTGACCTTTTTACATTTGTCTCATGACCCTTGGATTTTAACATACTGTTCAGTGAGTGAAACTCCACCCACTGTCTCACCATAACCGTTTCTTTAGCTGACGTCATTTAACTTTTTATTAGTACTGAATGCTGCAAGAATGTGCTATTACTGTCTACATTTTTTTTGGATAAATAGTAAACTGTAATGCATTAAATGGATAGCACTGTCTTTAATTCAGCTTCCTAGGCTAGCTGTAATCTGAGCTGATATGCCTGGCAAACTACCATCTCCTTATGAAACATATACAATCTCAAACTGATTACATAATGTACTCTTTTATACATAGGGTCTGAATTTTTAACTGTGCTGTCACTTTTACAATGTAGCACTGACTTACAATTTTACTTACTGTAAACTAGCAAACATTATATTGTCTCTGCCTATATTATGATATTGTTTATGCATTGCACCACTTTAATACAAAGCACTTAAACAAACAATAATACAAAAAAAAAAAATGATTTGCCAAACTGTAACTGCAAACCCTTTATTCTGTTAATTAATTTGACTGTTAGTTCTGATATACCTTACAAGACATAGAGGCATACAGTTACTCTTTTTTTCTAACTGATAACACCCAGTATGTTTTTCTGAGCACTTTAGCTGTGTCAGCTGAACTGGAATTTATTTAATTTTTAACCCATACGTTTGCATGTTTCTGTCATAACCAATTATTTAAAATTTGTACATTTGCACATATCTCTTTACTGAAGTCTAAATCAGTATATACAGAGCAGTTACACTTTGAACTGTTAGCTGCCTTAATCTTTGACCTTTTAAATTCTGACAAGACCGCACTTGTATTTTTTATATGTGCAACGAAAATTGATTTGTCTGTAAACAATGAAATAACCTTAAACAATGATAGATTAATAAGAAACACACTGAATGTTTTATTCGTGACTGAGCGTGGTGGCTTTCACTAAAATAAATAGCTCATCAGACCATATTACAATTAAAGCAGTAAAACAGTTAGTGTAAATACGAATAAACTCTATTTAAAGAGACATACTTTAAAAACTCTTATGATGCAATTCTCAATGCATAACTAATAAAATAAAATAATCTAATGATCCAATTGATCTCCGATTTTTTCTGTAATTTTTCAACACACCCTCTGTGTGTGTGTCTGGAAATTTGCTCAAGGATCCTGAACCTGAACTCATGGTTGGGTCCACTGTCTTTGATGTGTTTGGCAAGTGCATTGAAAAGATGACCTTTTCTAATGTGGTAGGCATCTAGATAGACTACGTCTTTGGACATGCAACTACCCTTGTATTCATTTACTTAGCACTGAAGTCTGTTCTTTAGTTATAAAATCTGCACTTTGATTCCTCTTGTTTCTCTTTAGTGCAATGTGAACTTGAGACATTGCTTGCATGTTATGTACGTAGACTGTGTTGACATTTGTAATACTGCAACATACTTCTGTATTCTGAATTGTATGTATTATATTCTGAACATTTGTATGTGAAACTATACTACAATTGAAATTATTATGTTGAATTGCATGTGTTGAAGCATGTACAGTTAAACTAGAGACCATACTGACTTCCGAGTCATTAAACCTTTTACGTTTAGACATATTTAACATTTTTGAACTAATAACCTTTAACTTTAAGAAAACATTTTTAAACTTAAACCAAAAATGTACTGACATTTTAACTATTGCAGTATTATTTGATGTGTACATGCAAAAAAAAAAAGCTAATTAAGTAATTTAAGCTTTGTTGAACTGTTAACCAAAAGGTGCATATAAAGTCTTACATAACTTTATGGCTTGGAAGAAATGTGAGCCATTGTCTGTAGCTTATTAACCTTTTCTTTGCTTCTTGACTTTATGACATTACTCTAGAAATATGAAAGTTTGTGGAGATAATGTTTTTTATGTTTTGAAGGAAACCTGCTTTGATAATACTAGTTTGCTGAAATTGTATGAGGCTTTTCTGAAGTAAACACTGGTATTGTGCAACTTAATGCTGTCTTAATGAGAAACTGTTATGGCGTAATTTTTAGCTTATTTTGTATAGAGATTACAGCTTTATTTATGGAAAAAACACTAGTATGCTGTTGAAAAGTTTGTTATGAAACAGTTGCTGTGACTGTATACTACTATTGAAACTTTGAAGTTATTGCCATAAAACTGTACTTGAAAAATACTTACTGCAGCTGTTTTTGTTGAAGTTTGAACAAAACATGGAGTGCTGCACTTTAATGAAAACAGTGTTATTTATAGTCTGTAGAATACATAAAGTTGAAAGAAACACTGTTATTTTGTAGATTTTTGTAGAACACACACAGTGTAACCAAGTCTGGAAATGAACAATGCCTTTACTGAAAGGATAGTGAGTTTTTTGGAGTGTTGGTGTAGTACATTTTCTCTATAAACAGTTACTGTGAACTCATGAAACATGTTTGTACTAGAAACTAGATATGAAAAGGTTTAGTTGCTTGCTGGGTTGTGAGAAGTATATATCTCTCCCCAGACAGCAGGTCACATTAGGCGCCATTGTAAAATTTGAAAATACTGTACTGTACCATAATTAGCTGGAAACACTGTATACAATGATACTGAGAAACGAAAGTCTTAATTACCCAAGCTTGTGCTGAAAAGGTGTCTGTTTCTCCCTTATGGACCAAGTCTTATGTATTCAGAATGAATTTTTCAAACACTGTAGTTCATTTAATAAGGTTTTATTAAATGTTCACAACATCAGAATACTGTATTCATTAACAGTACTGATAATTCAAATTGCTGTACATCATTCTGATTGTCCTGAACAACGTAAACTGACATAGTCTCTAGATGACCTATTTTCTGTACTCAGGCTTGAGTGTTTGTCATCTTTACTGAAGTACCAGGTCAAACAAACTTACTAACCTTAACTGCCCTGCTATCCTGACCACAGCATTTTATATTGGTTTTAGTCTCATAAATTTCCTTTATTTACTTTTTTTAACCTTGGTCTCAGGCTTTGTCTGTGGTTTATTAAGAAACACTCTGTAGCTGATCTTTTCCTTGAGAAAAGAGCATTCTGTCTGCACACTTTATGCTTAATTTTTTCCTCTATAATAAACAGTCTTCCATCCTTGGCCAGCAAGGTTATTTTCCTTTCTGCTTAACTGTCCTTTATCAGTGGCAGCTGGTGACTTCACATCAAAGGGGGGGCTGCAGGAGACAGCGAAATGGGTGGGACCAATGGCAAGTGGTGTGGCCAACTAGAAAGGGGTGGAGCTATGCTCAATACCAAAAACTGGGACTTTAATTAAATACGCTGCCCTGGGTGCTAAACCATCATTATGAGAGTCCAATAAAGACAAAATAAAGCATAGAAAAAAATATTTCAATGCATTGGCTACATGACAGCTTATTTAATATCTAGATATAAACAAAAAGGTTGTGAGGCATGAAAAAATAAATTACTTTTTAAATAAATTACTGGAATGCCAGTCAAAATCAAGTATAAAAAACAAGCAGCACTCAACTCAAATAAATTCTCCTTCAATGCAGTTCTAATTATAATTTATATTCAGCATTATAAAAGTACCAAGTAACATGCTGAAAGTCTCAATCTCTGTGATACCTCCACTTGTAAAAATGTTTCTTATCCAAAACCGACCTGCTGCCTGAGAACAACTATCTACTTGTTTCATGGGGAAAACATGATCAAAGTAAAAAATGAACAGTAAACAAGAAACAAGCTCAAGATAAATTGCTTAAAGGATTACTGCACAGGTTATGGACCATAAGATAGATTGGCATTCTGTTTAGTTTATGGGTAAAGCCTGAAAAGATGACTGCAAGTCTCCAACAAATGTAATGAGCTTCTGTAAATACTTTAATCTTGTCCTTTTTTACAAATACTGTCATATGCATTTCAATACCTAAGGCTTGTACGCTAACTAGTTATGTAAATATTCTCTGCAGGGCAACAACAAAAAGGCTTTCAATGTTGGTAATTCTCTAACAATATGCTTATTAAAGCTTACTTGCATCTTACAGTCTCAGACAAGCTTACCTGATAGTCATTAAAGCATTGCTACTTAAACACAGAGCAATAGGCACTGCAACAACATGCATTTTCTGAATAAGAAGAAGCATAAATCAACAGTATAAAAATATGACAGAAAACCAAAACATTCTGCAAAATCAAGGACAGATGAAAAACCACTGTAGTGATTGAGTCTACCATGGATGGGGGAATGCTCTGCACACTTACACTGCATAACTGCTCCTTGTCTTGCTTGAACACATCCAGAGTCACTACGTGGGGGAGTGGGGTTCAAAAAGTATGTCACAATTTGAAATGTCTCTGGCTGATGGTGATGGCTCTGATACATTTGTCATACCTCTCAGCCTCAGAGCAAGAAATCTGGACAAAGCCATGAACAGAAGTGGGACAAAGGCCCAAAAATAAGGACAATTTTAAACATTGCTCTTATAAACTTAGAAAGATAATAGAATAGGAGGTCCTGCATTAATATGAATTTTCTGAAGGGTATGAAATCTGAAACTCAAATGTCTGTCATTATTTTCTAACTTCAATCTTTAATGATTTTCTACAAATTTTGCCAGAAAACCACAACTGTATGAAAAATGGACAAACAATGTGATGCAAAAATATAAAATAGACACACAATACAGCTGGGAACATGTTAAAGTAGGGACAGTTTTTTTTAATATTAGTACTGTTAACTTGAGCAGCTGACAAAATAAAAGAATCTACATGCATTTCTGAAATTAAAAGTAATCTATAACTCTGATCATTGCAATTATTTATTAATTGTAAACTCTCCATGTTTTCTTCCAAATTTGCCATTTTGCGGAGGGATTATTAGGGAGGGAGCAACATTTTGAGCCAAAATTGGGGACAGTTGAGAGGTTTGGATATACTTAATTCTATAAAGTGATTTATTTGCACTTACCTCTCAACCTCTTAATGCAGGAAATCTGGACAATGCCAAATATATTGGGGTACATATAAACAGTACTAAAAATTGCTCTTGTATAAACTTAGACATTTGACAGAATAACAGGTCTTGCTTTAGCATGGATTTTTCTGAAGAGTATGAAGTCTGAAACTCAATGTCTGTCATTATTTACTGACTTAATTCCTAAATGATTTGCCAGAAAACCACACATTTTATAAAAGAACAAACCAAAACTAAAAAGCAAAAATCTATTCAGTCTGCAAAAATCTGGACAGTTAAGAGGTATAATTCAGCTGCAGCTGTCTGAGTTTGCTGCCCTTCCCCCCTCACAAAATGATGGTCAAATGGGGCCTCCCCCCTGCAGCTATTCCAATGTCCCATTACTTGGCTATTTCACTCCATTTACAATAAACACTGTAATGTGCATACTGATTTACTTCTACAATGATTTGGATTTAAATTAAAAGTTTTATTTTACATTTTACAGCACAAATATGAATAGACATCTGCTAAACAAAGCAATGCAGTCTCACAATGAAAATAGACTTAGCATTAAAACTTTTCTCCCCTTGGAACTCACATTCATTGAAACAGCATTGAAATCCAAATTCAAAGAAAATTCATCTGGCCAGTGGCAGATAAAGATTAACTTTGGGCTGTTTTCAAATCATAGGACGCTTGCACAGGAAACATACATGTGTTCTGTGATACACCTTCCTGATTGTATTAAATTATATTCTTTGTATAATACAGTACAGTGGTTAGAGGCCATTTTAAATTTATTGTTTTGAACATTTTTCCAGCAAACAATGAATTAAAATGCATGCACCAGTAATGACAAAACTGCCCAATTCAGAACATTTCCATCATAAAGTCTACTTCTACAATCCACCAGTATCAGTAAATATGCACAATCTCTGCAGAAGTAAGTCATCTAAATAATTCCACATTGAAGAGATCTGTTACTAATGAAGAGGTTGCTGCTGGCGAACAACTTTATATTTCATTGTTTCATCCACAATTAAAGTGCCTGTTGCCATTGAGGAATAAATTGCCTATGTTATATTAAAAAAATGGCAAGCTAGTAATATTGCAATAGGGAATAAATGGCAAACTGATAACAGGTTAATTGTTACTAGATATCTCCACCAAAGAGGACATTCTCAGGACTGCAGCATCCAACCCCTTTAAAAGTGCAACACAGTACTGCATCAGCAATGCATCTATATACTGTGGGAGTAGAACCCACAGCCTCCTGCATGAAAAGCAAGTACACTACCTGTTGTGCTATTAACAATTCAAGCAGACTCAGCATAAGCAGCACTAAACTTCTCTTCAAGCTCTCAGCTCCTTGTAAAATCCACTTGACACTCAACTGTATCTCTCAACTTTGAAGCACAAGAAATCTGGAAGAAGCCAAAATGTATTGGCGGGAGGACAAAAGCCCAAAAACAAGGGACACATTTTAAACATTGCTTGTATAATCTTGGAAAGTTGCTAGAATAAAATGCTGTGTTATCACCATGCATTTCATTGCCAAGTCTTGAACTCAGGACCCTGTGCACTACAGATTAACGTACCACTATGCCAACTCAGCTGTTTCGTGAAAGACAGGTAGACTGAAACTTAAATGACTATCATTTAGTGAATTCAGTTCTCACCACAACTCTTAATCTCTTAGCATAAAACACCTAGACAAAGCCAATAATGGGGGAGTACAGCCCCCAACCATATTCAGGGAATTCAGTTCTCACCATAGCTCTCAACCTCTTAGCACAAAAAAACCTGGACAAATCCAATAATGGGGGAATACAGCCCCAAAATAGGGACAAATCTCAAATATTGATCTTATAAACAGAAAATTGTTAGAATAAAAGGTTTTGTGTTACCATGTACTTTCTGAAGAGTATGAAGTCTGAAATTCAAATGTCTGTCATTATTTAGTGAATTCAAAATGCAGAAAACCACAGATTTTATGAGGAACAGAACAGAACAAAAATATGAGGCACAAATGTCACAAATGGTGGTGGGTAGGGAAATGAAGCTCTTGCTACCTACTCCCAAGGTACAGGGTTTTAGTCTAGCCAGCAGGGATATTTAACCGAGGCATTACACACATACACACACACACACACACACACACACACACACACACACACACACACACACACACACACACACACACACACACACACACACACACACACACACACACACACACACACACACACACACACACACACACACACACACACACCAGCACTCAAGTCCTACCTTCCATCAGGGCACTATTCCTGCATCAAATATCATCTGTGAGAGCACTACCTTCCACAGCACTATCCATTGCTCATGAGAGCAGATCTTCCCATCCAGCAGCACATGTGAGAGGAGCAAGCTCCTACCTAGCCTGCAGACGTTGCAGTCTGATCCCTTCCAGTCTAACTTCTGTGATATTTGCTGTTGCAGGCTGTCTTCCTAATCCAAACTGTCTCACCAGCAGTCTGGATTCTGCTTGCATGCTCTAAACTGGTTCAGCAGCAGTCCAGACTTGGGAAATGCCATGAGTGTGCATGTGTGAGTTCTGGGATGCTGTGTTTGTTGTTTTATTTTATTTTTTTCCATTTGTCTTTATTGTTTTACTTTTCTTTCTTTTGTACAGCTGGGGGGCTGCAGTCCTGCAGCCCAATAGAATGAACCGCCCCTGTCCTTTAAGCATAAATAAAACACAATTTATTTTACCCTTTAGCCTATATAATGTCTAATAACTACTTTAAAATGGAAATCCCTAATCTAACAGTGACGTACAAGGGTAAACAGCTTATAATAAGGCTAATAGGTGAGAATTCTGCATCATTTGTTGGAGTCTTCTTATCTGCTGATATGCTAGATGGTGTTGGAGACGATGTGCACTTTCAAGCACAGAGATGTAGTGTGCAGGAGACCAGGGTTTTTGTGGGGCTCCTAATACAGAATTATCAACCTAGGATGCTGCAGGGCAGTTACCAGGGCTCAGAGTGTAAGGCTGAGGCCTGAGAGTTGTTGGCCAGGAATCTCACCAGTGCTACTGGCATCCCCTGCACTGGTGAGCAGTTTCATCACCACTATGATGACCTGAAGAGATGAAAAAGGGGAATGTTGGACAGCTGGCTCCAACAGACTAGGGCTGGGCATGCCTCACAAATATTTAAGTATTTTTTCCACTGTTTTACCAAAATGCAAGCTGAATGTGTGCAAAGCTGTAGCTGAGATGATTTGCAATATTGAATCCCATGCTGGGCACTTGGTCAGGTTGCGCTGTGAGTGTGGTAAGAACTATGCTACCTGTAGTGCAATAAGCAATAAAGAATAAAAAATGTACTGCGGTAAAGAATAAACAATAAAAATTGTACTGCAATAACTGGGCAATTAGAAATGTAGTGCAATAAATGGGCAATTAGAACTGTAGTGCAATAAATGAACAATAACAACTGTATTGCAATAAACATGGGAATTATCAGCAATACCAATGAAGTGTTAAGCAGCATTGTGGTTTCCTAAATAAACCTGTGTTAATATTTGCAGCACAGCTATAGTCATTGTATGTGTGTTCTACTGTCACTGCAGTCAAGTGTAAAACTGTAATAACCCTACCCTGCAAAAGGAATGTCCTGTAAATTGTTTTTTTTTTCAAGTAATGGTATGGGTAAAGGTTGTCTCCAAGTCAATGTAAGTCACATAATGCTCACATTTTCTTCCACTCCAGGAACAAAAGGTATATGGATGAGATAGCCCACTTTATGAGCAGGTAGTGTGTGTAGATTTCACCGAGAATGATCAGCAATGCCAATAAAGTGTTAAGCAGCATTGTGGTTTCCTAAATAAATCTGTCTTAATAATATAGCTGTATTTATTGCATGTTTGTTCTACTGTCATTGCAGTCAAATGTAAAACTGTAATAGTGCTGCATTGCAAAAGGAATATACTGTAAAATGTTTGTTTTTCAAGTAATAGTATGGGTCAAGGTTGTCTCCAGGCCAATGAAAGTCACATAATACTCACATTTTCTTCACACCAGGAACAAAAGTATATGGTTGAGGTAACCCACTTTATGAGCAGATAATGTGTGTTGATATCACAGAAAATTACCAGCAATACCAATAAAGTGTTAAGCAGCATTGTGGTTTCCTATATAAATCTGTTTTAATATTTGCAATAGGGCTGTAGTCACTGCATGTCTGTTCTAATTTGCTGCAGTCAATTGTTACATTATTTGCAGATGCCCCCTGCAGTCACAGCTATTGGGTTCTACACCCATGCCTGCCAAATAAGGCAGGATGCCTGTCTAGTTTATGTAATGTACACAAATATGCCTCTCAACTGTCATGATTTTTCATAATGTAATTACAACTGCTAATCTGTCTGTTCCATGATTACCACATACATGTTTCTCTGGAATGCTATATATTTTCAAATCCATTTACATAACACCTTGGTAGTTATGTAAGTCCACATTATGTGAAACCTTTCTGTTTAGTTCTGTACCTGCATTTGTTACAGCTTGGCCAATAGCCTCCCATGCTAACAGCTTGAGAGATATGTATGTGCTACATCAGCTGTAGAAGAATTGTAGGCACTGCACGTATAACTGACACTGTATACCTGTAGAAGTTTGTAGTTGTACTCTGTGTAGCAATATTACCTGTGAGGCAAGTAATAGTATGTTTTTCTCTCTCTCCCCACCCCTTGTCTTCTTTAATTTATTAGGGTTATTTATTATTATGATTTAATATTAACATATTTTGTTACACTAACTGTTTTACTGGCCTTATTGTTTAATTCATACTGGTTTGCTGTTAACATACGTACTGTTATGTTACTTAATGTTCTGTTACACATCATCATCATCATCTTCTTTCGGCTGTTCCAGTTAGGAGTTGCCACAGTGGATCATCTGTTTCCATTTTTTCCTGTCCTCTGCATCTTGCTCTGTCACACCGACCACTTGCATGTCCACTCTCACCACATCGATAAACCTTATCTTAGGCCTTCCTCTTTTCCTGTTACCTGGTAGCTTCATCCTTAGCATCTTTTTCCCAATATAATCAGCATCCCTCCTCAGCACATGTCCAAACCAATGTAATCTTGCCTCTCTGGCTTTGTCTCCAAACCTTCCAACCTGGGCTGACCCTCTAATATACTTATTCCTAATCCTGTCCACCCTCGTCACACCCATTTCAAATCTTAACATCTTTAACTCTGTCACATCCAGCTCTAACTCCTGCCTTTTTGTCAGTGCCACTGTCTCCAACCCATATAACATAGCTGGTCTCACTACCCTCTTATAGACCTTCCCTTTCACTCTTACTGGTACTCGTCTGTCACAAATCACTCCTGATGCTCTTCTCCACCCACTCCATCCTGCCTGTACTCTCTTCTTCACCTCTCTTCCACACTCACTATTACTCTGAACTACTGATCCCAAGTATTTAAACTCATCCACTTTCGCTACCTCTACTCCTTGCATCTTCACAATTCCTCTATCCTCCCTCTCATTCACACACATATATTCTGTCTTAGTCCTGCTGACCTTCATTCCTCTTTTCTCTAGAGCATATCTCCATCTCTCCAGGGTCTCCTCCACCTGTTCCCTACTCTCACTACAGATCACAATGTCATCTGCAAACATCATAGTCCATGGGGACTCTTGTCTGATCTCGTCTGTCAACCTGTCCATCACCGATGCCAATAAGAAAGGGCTCAGAGCTGATCCTTGATGTAATCCCACCTCCACCTTAAATGCATCCGTCACTCCCACTGCAGACCTCACTGTTGTCACACTATCCTCATACATATCCTGTACCACTCTTACATACTTCTCTGACACTCCCGACTTCCTCATACAATACCACAACTCCTCTTTAGGCATCCTGCCATATGCTTTCTCTAAGTCTACAAAAACACAATGCACCTCCTTCTGACCTTCTCTGTACTTCTTCATCAACACTTTTCAGAGCAAACATTGCATCTGTAGTGTTCTTTCCCGGCATGAAACCATACTGCTGATCACTAATCATTGCATCTCTTCTTAACCTGGCTTCCACTACTCTTTCCGATAACTTCATGCTGTGACTGATCAATTTAATCCCTCTGTAGTTACTACAGCTCTGCACATCACCCTTATTCTTAAAAATCGGTACCAAAATATACCTTAATATGTATTTGGATTAATAAATATTATTATACTCCATTCTGTTAATACTAACATTGGTTTGGTTAATACTAACTTTAACTTATTGTTATAACTACTTTACTACAGTGCGTCCAGATCATCCGGTTCCTCATGATCCACCTACCTTGCCTCCTCCAGTCATGGCACCAGCTCCCAGCACATCTGGAACCCAGCTTGGTGGTGCCCCCTCTGTTGCCCCTGCACTAACTACAGTGTCAGGTAGTACTGCCCCATGGGACGGGGATTTGCCCCCCTCTGGGAGCAGTGGTAGAATGGGAGTTGTCACCCAGGATGAACTGCTGGGTTTGGTGCACAGGATTGTCTTATGTGGGGTTGGATGATGCCTGCACTGGATGGAGAGCATGTTGGCCACCCTGGTGGGACAGTCTCACCCCAGAGGTCAGCCTTCATCACTGCCACCCTTGGGGCAGTAACAAAGCAGTATTGACAGTCCCATGGGTGGGGATGTGAGTCATGCTACTACCTTGTGGAGGCACATGGGACTGAGATTCCAAAAAACCCTCCCCATCCAAGATGCTTACCCCCTCTTGTGTCACATACCACTCCCATCTGCTGTCTTGTCTGTCTTGTCTGTCTGCAAAATATTCCTCACCTACCCAATTTACCTCTCCAATATTCCATTCTCACTTAAAAAAAAAAAGGCACCTGACCCAAAAAATTGTTGTCCCATATGTAGCTTTCCATTTAGCACATGTGTACACTGGACACACATAATTTGGACCAGTTGGCTTAACAAAACAATTATGTTGTCCTCACCCTTCTCTCTGGGGGTTAGAGTCCAAAGTCATCTACAAATTCCTGCAACGTGCACAGTTGTTGCTGTAGAAGAAATGAAGAGCTATGATTCTTTCCTACACCCTTCCTGCACATACCTACCTGCCTTTCACTATGTTTTCCCCCTGCTTGCACCCCATTTCACCACTTTCCTATCTCCCCATTTTTCTTTTCTTTATATATTTTTAAACATGTACAAAATAGACACCTGTACCCTAGTTCGAACCCATGACCATGGTACCAGTAGGGTGCTGCCATGCCACAAAGCTGTTAATTAAAACAGGTGGTTTTAGCAAAACATAGTAATTGTAGGTTACAGTCATTAAGCATGTTTCAGCAGAGTTGTGCATCACCCTGGGTCATGCAAACTTGCTTAAAGATTAATGCAAAAATTGGGATTGCACCTTGCAGTCTGGTGCAAGAGTACACTACTAGAATGCCAAACACATGAGAATGGATGTAAGTGAGGTCTCTAATAGCAAGTAAATGTCCCTTTTTATCAACAACATTTACAAGTACACCTGCTAAGGAATAACTGGCAAAATACATGTACAACAGGGAGCTTGGTGCAGAAGTACATAACTATAAAGCCATGCACATAATAATGGCTGTAAAAATAGTATTCACAGCCTGTGTGTGCGTACTTATATCATACAAATACACCTGCTGTAACAGTGACTCATTAGCTCAGTCTGTTAAATGCCTTGCAAGCAGTACATTTTGGCACACACAGTTCTGGATTCAAATCCAGTCACGTGCAGCATTTAAATAACGTTATTGTGAAGCCACCAATTAATCACTGAGTCATGCACTCTTTATCCACACAATGCATTACAAATGAAATATCTGCTTTTCACTGATGGAAGTCACAGTCCTGCAAATGGGAACACACTTCACATATCTCTATAGAAAAACCATAAGTGCAAAAAGTGTCACGTTATGCATTAATATGCATTAACTGAGAATTTTAACTCAGATAGCACAAATGAGGCCCACTACTATCAGTGTGCAGTATACAATCCTTCCAAACTCAAAGTGCAGATTATCATAGCTGTACAACTAACATACACATATGAAGCCTCTGCTTGTAACAAGGACTGCCAGCATACACATTCCAAATGAGTAACAGACTGTAACATATGGCCTGACAGTTGCCCAAAAGGTGAGCATAATGTTATATTTATCCCCTATGTTGCTGAAGGGCACAACAAACATGTAGCTTAGTACTCTGTTAATGATACCATTGCCTAACTTACTTACCTTAAACACATATCTTAATTGGAGTAGAATGGCTACCCTCACTCTGTCTCTGCCACTACTATAAGGCTGCCAGGCTGCTAAAGTTACTCCTATAGCATGTTGTCCTCCAAAATGTTCACAGTCTCTACCAAGGCCTATTACCTGCAACAGCAGCTGCAGCCTGTACCACACACATCTCTATGTTACAGTAGCTTCTACAGACCTACCCTCTGTGATGACATAGTCTCGTCACCCCAGTAATGTCCATCACAACATATCAGAAAGGGCTTGTAATCTACATGGAGGCCTTATATCTTGTACAGTGGTTACACATCATTGGCTGATGATACTGCAAATCAGCTGTGTTGCTTGCAATTAGCATTTTTAAACCACAGATTGGTTAAGAGGCAATCACTCACTAATCAGAAGCATGTTAAAAGGCAAACATGCTGGCTATGGGGAACCATTCTGTATGAGACTTTCTGCACACAGAACATGCGTTTGCAAAAACCTAAATATCGCACTCCAGCAGGTATATAACCTTTTTGTTTACAACAGGATGCAGATGTATGAATATATTTACAGGGACTAGGGGTTACAGCATTAAGCCTTTTTTAGAACCATGATAATGGCATGTCATTGATATCCAGATTTGTTGCACCTACAAAGGATGTACAATACATCAAGGGTGGAATGCTTTTTGGCACTGTCCCTTTATAGTGGCTGTAATAGCACACTGCTATTTGTTTGGCACTGTTGTTTTGACATATTATCGGGGGGGGGGAGTTGCCCCTAGGAACACACTACAGTAGACTCCGGTGTTAGGTATATGATTATACAGCAGTATCTGTCATGGCACACATGAGAATAGTTCACTAGTTGTATCCACACACTTAGTATATTTGCACACTGTAGAATATGACATGTCTGAGCAAGCAGTGGATACTGCCAGCCATTCTGTTCTTGCTGTATCTCTACATAGTGTACTTCCACGTATGTGATCCTGACACGTGTTCCCATTCTGCTGTCTTTCAGGACACATGTATCCAAGATGCCGTGCACCTTTCAGGGATGTGGAGAATGAGATTATACTTGAAGGCCTCTGACAGCACCATGAACTCTTACTGTCCAGGGGAAGTCAAAACAGGGAACAGCGGGCAGCAATGTGGGTTGACCTTGTTCACGACGTGAATGCTACAGGTAATCAGAACAGGACATATGAGCAGGTTCGACACTATGCAATGACCATGATTAATGCTGCACCCAGAAGAGCAGCAGGTGTAGCCAAGGATTGTGGCATCAGTGGTGGAGTTCCTGCAGTGGAACAACCACTCTCAGCCGCTGAGGAATTCCTGGTGAACCTAGGCACATGTGACAGCTTCCAGGCATCCATCACGCCGTACATTGTGGATGAGGGTTCCACAGTTACCATGGCAGAGAAGCATGCAGGTAAGCTTAGTTTGATCACCATTGCAATACTGTAGCAGTCAGTGTGTCAGGGTATACGTACTCTTATGTGAGTGTCAAGTCTGTGTTCTTTGTGGGGGGAAGGGTGCAACTGCAGTTTGACTCTCCTGCTCAGATATTGACTGATATAATAATTAACATAGTCGCTACTGTAAATGTGAGATATATGGATATATTACCTTGTTGTGGTGCAACATGCGGTAGTACTGACATTATTTCTCCCTCTACTTTACACAGGTCTGTTGGGTATCAGACAAGACCGTGGTCATGCTCCTGGTAAGCACAACATTGTTTTGTTATAGATATAGGTTTACAGCAATGCAATCCCCAAAGTGTAATTCCAGGCCTACTGCCTGGAATGCATGCCAACTGCACAGATATTTTATGACTGTACACATGTTACAGTCATATGTATGCTTTGTATGTATCACCACACTGATAGATACAACAGTATTGACATGACATAGCAGATTGCCATATGTGTCAACTGTGCAGAGTCTTCAGAAGTGTCAAAAGTGTACCTAATTTTTGCTGATGAGATTGCTATATACAGAGCTTTTATTTACAAGTAACTACAGCTGCTTGTAGGGATAGGAATGTCCTCTTGTCCTACTACATGAGGTTGGGATTTCAACAGGTCTGTAATAGTGCCAACAGTGTATAGAGCTGTATATTTATTGCAACATAGTACTGCAGAGCTTAATAGTGTAGGTATTAAAGTACTACTTTTTCTTCTCTTATCACAGGTGACCCAGGGGATTGGCCTCTCTCACCTACACAAAATGATGTCAGTGTCTCTTCAGACTCTGATGATGATGGTGGCCACAGTGAGGTACAGGTAGGGGTTTCAAGGACTGAATGTGTCCCAGAGGTTGCCATCACTCGTCTGACCTCATTGTCACCGCATACAGTCAGTATGCCTACACATACCCAGTCCCCAGAGGCCACAGATTTGGACAGTCAGAGGGTGGGGACATTGAACAGGAAAGTGTGGCAGCTATGGCTCAAGTGAGTGTAGACACTGGCCATAAACAGACAGCTGGTGAGGTTCCAGACAGGCAGATTGATAGGGGTGCTCATAGGAGGCCTGCTGTCCTTCCAGCACATCATGGTTCACTCGGCACATGTTTTGGGCCATCATGGAGGCACAAGCATGTTCTGAAAGGAACTCCAGATGTATGCTGAGGGTTATGGATGTAGCACAGTCTGACATCTGTGACTGCCTCCACCACATTAGTGACACCCTGGATTGGTTCACTGATGCAGTGGACAGAAGGTGGGCTGAGACAGTGTCTGGTTTGGAACACACAGTATCTGTGCTGGAATGAGTGGTTGGAGTTGAACATCAACTTCATGGATGTAGGACAGCAACCCCATCTGCTGAGAGCCTATGTGGCCATACACAATCATGCTCCCATAGTGGCAGTACATCCAGTGCTACAGAGGAGCATGTGCTGCCCACACCAAGACATGGCAGGCCATGGGCTCATGATTCTGGGCATTTCTGTAGAGGACACAGCTCCAGCAGACAGCAGTCACCATCAGGTACTAGCACTGCTTATGACTTTGGGCATGGAGGTGCCAGTGCAACTCTTGGCAGAGCCAGTTCCTGTGTTTGGGCCTGAAAATGGTGAACTGTCAACTTTACCATGCATAGTTTAAAGCTGTCCAACATACACACATGTAGGGCTAGCACTGAGCTTGGCTGTGTACACCCACACACTCACACACCACTGTCAGATGCAGGTCACCTACAGACATGCACAGCACAATTTCATGGTCCACCTTGCCTGCTTCCCTTCATGAGTCACACACATGCTGTCAACCTTTTGGGTCAGCCTAGGCCTCCTGCACCCCTATACAACACCCTGTGTAAGTGATGATACCTGTGCCACATCCTTGTCATTCTCATCAATGCAGGACAATGAAGCTATGTGTCTGATGCACAGGATGACTATATAAATTAAAGTGTACTTGTGCAATGCATTGTTTAGCCATGCCACTTGTAGTGCTTACTGACAGATATTGTATGCTGACATATGTAATGAGTGATCCCCATAATTTCATGTATCTTATGTTGTATGATGTTGCCATGGCTGTATACTTACATAATGAAAGGTGTGTTACGGAGCTGTTTCTATTTCTGTTTCAGGATTCTGTTGTTCACAACTATGGACACACAGCAGCAAGACAGCCATAGATGTTACAGCACAGGATAGACTGTCTGCACAGAAGAAATATGTCTTCAGCAAGGTACAGCACTATAGGTGCTTGGCTCCAAAAGTCCATATGTGTGCATAACAGACTAAAAAGGACAATGGCCTCATGCAGCATACTCATGCATCCCTAATCTGTGAAAAGGTCTGCTATCCTTGGTAAATGTCACCAGGGTGTTGGGAGCTATCACATCTATAGGTTCATAAATTCATAGGTGTTTACTAGGCTAACAACCACAAGGGCCTTTTTAAGCCTAGCCATGCATCCCAAGTCTCTGACAAGTTCTGATACCCTTGACAAGTGTAAGCATGGGCCTGGGGAGATGAACCAGTTACAGGTTACGTCTGTCCACTGGAGACATAGGTGCCAAACCAGGGATGAATTTCTGGTTTCCCATCCAATTGTCCAAGTTGCACTTGAATTGGGTTGGGGGGAACCCTCCTTCACATGGATGGGGAGCCTTTTCCATAGATGGGGTAGTCTCTGGGATACATACCTATCTCTCCAGCAGGTTTTATTTATATCGCAGGCAAGGTTTAAGTCATTAGAATGGGTAATTCTGGTGCTGTTTGTTTTGTGGATATGCAGGAGGTCCATCAGGGTGGGGGTCTGACAATGCCCTGTGTGTCTGGCATAGATCTCCCCTCAAAAGCCTGTAGGAGGCAGAATACAGGGATAGGGCCTTGAGGTAGTCTGCATAGGACATATTACTTACGCCTTGTATTCTTTTAGTGAGGAACCTCTGTGAATGTTCCAATTGTTGGATATGCCTGGTTAGGTACATACCAAAGGGGACATTGCACTCAATGATAGGTCTGATGAATGCCAAATACAGTGGAACAATAAATTCCTTGGACTTAGATGCCATAGCTTTGTTTATAAGTTGAGCAACACATAATGATTTCCTTACCACTGTAGACACATGATGATCAAAGGCTAGATTACTATATATGTGTGTCCCTAAGTCCCTGACTACTGAGTCAACTCTAAGGGGTGTGTTGTCAATATGATAGTTACCACAGATGGATGGCTTCCCAAAGGATACTATTATGCATTTCTCGGCATTTAGTTTTAGTCCATGGCTCTGACACCAGTTGTTTGTCTGTGTCAGCCCCTCCTGGTGAACATTTATGTCAGTATGAGATTCAATGACAAGTCCTAATTTGCAATAATGTGCAAATTTAGTCAGCCAGAGACTACGGACATTGGCCTTAACTTCTGAGAAGTAAATGCCAAAAAGGAGAAGTCCAAGTACTGATCTGTGAGGGACTCCACTTGTGACTGGCCTGTTTGTAAAGGTGGACTCCCCAATTCTAACTTCCTGGGTCCTGTCTGTGAGCCAGTTGGCTATCCACCAGGTGACATATGGGTTTGTACCTAACCTCTTGAGTTTGTCAACAATACCTGAATGGAGTATTGTGTCAAATGCCTTGGTCAGGTCAAGGTAGGCAGTGTGAATGACTTTGCCCTCATCCATTGCTTTGGTGACCTTCTTGAAGAAGTCCACCAGGTTGAGTAGGCATGATCTGCCCTTGACGAAACCAAACTGGGTCCAGTATCTGGAAGTTTACTATATCTTTCTTGATCATCTCCATGACAATTCTTTCCATGGCTTTACATATAAGACTAGTGAGACTTGTGGGTCTGTAGTTTCCAGGGTCTGTAGATGGCCCACATTTGTGTAGAGAGATGATTGTTGCCTTTCTCTATTCATGAAGCGCGAAGCCTCTTTGGAGGCTACAGTTAAATAGTAATTCCTGAGGCCCTGATAGGTCATGTTTCATGCTATTTAGAAGGCATCCTGGGATATTGTCTGAGCCCACTGATGCAGTGTTCTTGGTCT
The DNA here is from genome assembly GCF_019279795.1 of Protopterus annectens. Classification (NCBI taxonomy): domain Eukaryota; kingdom Metazoa; phylum Chordata; order Ceratodontiformes; family Protopteridae; genus Protopterus; species Protopterus annectens. The sequence goes on from NC_056745.1 coordinate 1,272,815,868, forward strand.
AAGAGAGAGCATTAAGGACCTGTTCCCTAGTGATATTAGGGGGAGTTATATTTGATGATATTTTTTGAGGAAAGGTTGAGGGGGAGAGAGGGGGAGAGAGGGGTAAAGTTGGAGCTGAATTTGTTAGCCAGGAGATTTGCTATATCTTCTGGCTCAGTATAGGTGGCTCCGTTTACAATGAGTGCTGCACACAATTGTGTACTGTCTTTGAGGTTGTGGACATAGCCAAAGAATGCTTTGTGGTTGTCCTTGGCCTGGGAGATCAAATTTAGCTCATATTTGGCTTTGGTAGACATTATTTGTCCTCTGAGTTGTTGGTTTAGTTTGATGAGAGTGCTTTTATTCTGCTGGGTGCTGCATCTCCTAATTTTTGTCATGATTTTCTTCCTCCTGTTATACAGCCAATTGATTTAGTGATTCCACCTGAGTGGCTTGTTTTTTCAGTTAGTTCTGTACTTTCTCCTGGTGGGTACAGCTGCCTCTATGCAGCTATTAATATGCTTATACAGGGTTTCTATGAACAGTTCTGCATAGGTAGAAGTATTCTCAGAGTTTATGGGGGCTTGAAATTTTGCCAGGTTCTCACTTAATAGCAGGAGGTTAGCCTTAGAATAGTTGCTGAATATTCCAGGTTTAGCTGGGGTCCAGGTTTTATTTTTACTTCAAAGGAGACCATTTTGTGGTCTGACCTTACCAGGGAAGGCATTACAGTAGGGGGTGTGCAGCAGTCTCCCATATTAATGAGGACCAGATCCAGTATGGTTGCACCCCTGGTTGGTGTATTGACTATCTGGTCCAGGGAGCTTGTGTTTACAAAATCCAGGAATCTCTGTGCATATACGTTTGGTGTTGTATAGGATTCCCAGTTAATAGTGGGGTAATTGAGGTTACCCATGATTATATTGTTGGGTTAGATGGTTAGTTTTCTAATAAGTTTATATACATGGTATGGGTTCCTGGGTCATAGAGGGGGGACCTACAGCTTGCAAGGAAGTGGTATTGAATTTTACCTATGGTGATTTGAACATGGATCAGCTCAAGTGCATTGTCCTGTTTGGCCAGCGTTGAAGTATATTTATTTTTCATGTAAATAGAGACACCTCCACCTTTAGTTCCTGCCTGTGAAATAGCTGGTCTAAATGTGTTTAAGGCATTATAACCTTGCACTGTTGGTGTGCTCTCTGCAGCTTTAAACCATCTCTCAATGACTGCACACACATCAGCATTCTCTAGGGTAACGAGAGCTTCTAGGGGGGTGGAGTTTTTTGTTTAGAGTCCCAGCAATGAGCATTGAGTTTAGACTCCTAGCATTGAGCAGTAATACCTTTAGATTTTCTTGGTTTTGATTTGCTATGTTTGAAGTACTTTCAGTTTGGTATTGCCTAAAAAAGGCACTATGGGGGAAAACAGTGTTTTAGCTAATATTTGAAAGCCTATAGGCTTCACATACCCTTTTCAAAGCAGATGTCTTGATTATTAACCTGGGCAATCAGTTGGCTTTTGCATGTGTATGCCATCTGTTCCAGGGTTGGTGGTATGTCACTAGGAAACTGACAATAGGGGATTAGTAGCACTGCTGTTGTGCCACAATATAATGTACAATGTCCACTGGCATAAATTTCCAGTCTCACTGTAACAATCAGCACACTACTGGTGAGCCATCGCAGGTCACACTTTCACAGCACTTCATGCATCCTGCCCTTCAACACATTACTGATTCATATCTGCATGACATGGCTGTGAGGCCTACTGAAGCTGACTGGCCACATTTGGCCAATCTGTGTCCACCTGCCACATGTCCTACTCATGTCATACTGTACAGTTATGTACCTGACACACACATATGTGTTCCCACAATATACCACACAACAACCAGTGTGCTGTCTAGTTGCTTGACAGGCACCATATGCTTGCGAGGCCAACGTAATGTCAGCAAACTTAAACAAGTCCACTATGCATGCATGGGCATCCACATCTTCACTGCAAAGTGTGCCTACAAACACTGTATATCAGGCTGTCAACTCCAAGGGTGTGGCAGCATGACCCTACCTTTGCAGGACCTGATACTGAGATGTTGGGAGTGTCTCTACCCCTCTACTCCTATGACACACAAACACATGTGACAGATGTGACTGCATGTCAAACCTTGCTGCCATAGTGTCTCCAACAGCAGTCATTACATATGGCAATGATCATTATGTCAACATGCACAGCTCACATCCTACACCACCTACACCCACATCACACACACCTGCATGTGTGCAGCTCCTTACCAGGCACATTGCCAAATGGACACCTTAGAACATCCTGACTCTGGAGCACACAGTACACATAATACTGCATGCACCACTCTCTCACCGATAAAATGCCCAAGGCAGAACACAAACTCACATCTCTTAGTTAGAGGGTGATTACATTGTGAGACATATTGATGTCTGTGTCAAGTGGCTACATATGGGACAGGTCACAAATAGCTGTCTGTGGCTTGAAACAATAGATCTTACTACACATTGCTGCAAATTAAGGGATATCAGTAAATATAATGTTGACATCATAGTTCCTGCAGGTGCCTACAACTAGGGGCATATGTCACTGGCCTGTATGCAGACACATTACTGTGCTTAGCCACTCTGTGTCTCTTGTGGGTATACACATACCTTTCGGCTGCAGTTGACAGTCACCTGGGATGATGGCTCCATACATACGTAAATTGATGGAAGTCAATAATTGCCTTAGCATGTGGTGTCATTGTCAGGGGATCTACTACATATCTGCCTGGGATGCCTTGAACAACAGACACCAATGCTTCACCAGTGATGGTGTTCATCTCTCACCTCTGAGATTTGGAGTAATGGCCACGGCTACTGACACCCCCACAATGCATCTTAGATGCATTGTTCAGGGAAATGTTGGCAATGAGAACACCATCTGTGTACAACATCATGGTTATGCTGCTACATGGTGGGAATGGCAACCCTGAACCCCATTCTGTGTAATGTGTGCTCGCCCTGGGTTATGCAGACATGGGACATCTGGTTCAAGGCTGTGGACAGCACCACATCCATACCAGACTACATATCCATCCACATCTTCACATCTCAAAATGACAGTGTTCAAGGTAATGCAGGTGGTGTATACATACTCATTAAGGATGGATACACATCCAGATTTTGTGAAACATTATGATTTCCCAGAGACAATGCAAGTGCCATTCAGCACTGGAAGGCTGCATAATCAAGCACTAGCCGGCTACAGGAGCAGCATCGTGTATCCAGACACCCACTGTGTGTATTTGTATGTACATATGTCTATCAAGATATATCAATAAACCATGTTGTGGGGTGGCATTAAGTGACCACCAGCTGTGTTGCTTAGTCATGCTGCAGCTCCCTTGCCCAAAAGTTAGTCTAGGTCCTTAACTACAACATTCTGGAGCAGTACCGTGACATCTCCCCAAGGGGAACCAACATACTGCAACATGTATTTACCAACATGGGTGACCACTGCAGCCCCCAGTGTGAGGTCCACCCTGGTGGGATCTGACCACAGATCAGTGTCATTAAAACTACCAGCACTAACCACCCCTTGCAGACAATACAGATATATATTTCAATAAAGCCATTTATTACCTGATATGGGATGGTTTACATAGCTTGACTGCACCTCCCCCCTCTGATGGGACGGCATGTATGCAGAGCTGTACACCCATGTATTATGGGAGCAGCATTACAACTGCATGAACCCGACTGTACTGACAGGAGGGAAACAGGCTCCTCATGGCACAACAGACCTGCCTGGTGGACAACTCCCATTATCAGGCTGTACGATAGGAGGTGGACATTGCTGTGTGACAGTTGGGGTGAGGGTGCCCTCCCCCAAATGGTGACATAACCTCCTCAGCTGAAACAACCACATAGTGTTGTGATGTTGTGTAGACATAGAAATTGACAAAATTAGCCACCCACACAATGCAGAACCACAACGCACATTGTACTTATATGTGTAACCCCAAAGCACAGTGCCAGATTGTTGGTGAATCCATACTTAATGATGCCACATAGAATGGGTCTGTAGCCATAGCTAACCTGTAGTCCCACATGTTTTGCGTCAACTTTGCTCCCCTGTCCCCAACACGTGACACATGACATTCCTACAAAAATGTCCCATAACGTCTTTATCTACAGAGTAGGTCACAAATAGCCTTTCTGTGGAGGATACACAGCATCTATTTGACACGCTAACATCCCAGGCTGCATACTACATGCATTACTAACACCGTTAGGAACACCTCGCAATCACACTGAAACCACTGCATGAATCCCAGCTGACTGGACAATGGCAACTTGCACAAAGGTGGTGCATGCACTGACCACCAGAACTATAGACCTCTTTGCCTGAGTATCCATATCTGTAGCCCATAGGGGCAATCATCATGGAGCTGATCAGCCCACATACATGTGATTTACACACAGCTGACTGTACACAGTTTGGATGTCTGACGGGGGGATCATGACTGTTAAATGTGGTGGACATTTCTGAGGCAGTCACCAAGGACCTGGGTGAGGGGACATCAGGGCATACAACCCCCTAGATTGAGCAAAGCCATGTGACTATATCCCCACTCAGGCATCATGTGCAAAGCATCCACTTAGGCATTCACAGTACTATCATTGTAGGGGTCACTTAGTGGTCCATTGATGGAACACATACTCAACATAGGGGCATCCACCTCCAATAGCTGATCTGTAAGCAGCAGTGTTCAGCAGGCTCAGTCCTCGGTCCTCTACTGCTTGGAATCCATTTAATAATGATACAAGCAAATACTGACTGTCTGTGGCTAACAATGTTGGCTGATGCTTGCAAAGTGTGAGCACTCATGAAGTCTGTGAGTTATGTTGATATCCTACAACAGGGCAGTAATGAACAAATGCCTGTTGACATAGTAATGGTCACAAAGTCCATGCATATAGTATCATTTGCATCAGTAACCTCTATATACCTGGTAAGTAGGGCATCAGTCGCAACATGTGATGTACATACTCAGGGGTGAAAGAACTGGGCATGCAGACCTGGTCACACAGGTTACATCCAATGTATCTGAGATCACCATGTCTCCCCAGTGGTATGACGGGAATCATGTGTCATACCTGAGTGCATAATTACCCGTAATTGACATACTCATAGCCTCCATGTACTCTTCCTTCAGCATGCCAATACCTGAATGCAATGGCCATTTGGTAATGGACCTTTCCAAGCAGTACTGCCACTTGCACAAAATAGTATGGACGCTCACATGGGAACTTCATGTCTTCAGCATGTGCTCAATGGAGATCGTCTGAAATGAGTGTCATTGTAGCGTGTGGAATACAGACTACTCAGAGGTGATCTGTGCCTTGCATATGGGGCAATGTGTGACCGTGCTTGACTGTAAATGCTGCATATCTGTAGGTGACAAAGTATATGGATTAGTCACTGTAAGGACATTAATCTAACATGTGATGCTGGTGAGAGAGATTTGTCTAACAGACTTTAACCCACCTTTGCAACTGAGCCCTGGCTAATGGCAAGCAGAGCACCCCAGTGCACCTCAGCACATGCCATCTTGTATGACTGTCTGGGCAGCCATCATTTCACCACAAGGCTTCTGCCTGTGTCCCTCTTG
>NC_056745.1:1272826529-1272899029 GCF_019279795.1 Protopterus annectens
GGGATACACTGTAGTCCAACTATCATGTGACCCCACTGTTTAACATCTCCCTTGACTGATGTAGTGCATATTCCAACCATGAGGTCTACTGAATATTAAGGAACACATACTAGTGGAATGGGTAATTGTAGCCCACTGTGGATGTTACTTGTGTCCAAATAGCCCACTATATTTTCTTGCATAACTGCAGCAGATCCATATATACAATAGCTTATTATAATAATCCTTACAAGTAGTGTGTAGGTTAGGGACTTAGCTTGCGAATGCAGCAGTTGACAGAACTGTAGTTCAGGGCTGACGCTGTCTGATGCAAGCAACCAATATATGGATAGGTATAGGTTGTGTGGGTTGCCTGGCATTAAGTTTACTATATGTATGTGAGTAGGAGTAAGGTGTGAGTCCCTAGGACCCTAGGTTGTCAGTGAATGTGCTATGCATTGTCTCTTAGCCAAAGCCAGGGTGTACTGGGCATGCCTAGATCTGTCTACAGGGACATCATCAGGGGTTTCCTCTTCTGAGTCCTCCTGTGACTGTGGCTGTGGTGATCTAGGCACTGGTGAGGAGCTGTGTATCCATTTCCTTTGCTGGTCCTGCTGCAGCTGTTTCTTCAGGATCATATTATATAGCATAGCACATACTGTGAACATATGTGTAGATGTGGCTGGAGAATACTGCAGGGCTCCACCAGATATATCGAGGCACCAGAACCGTGACCTCAAAAGCCCAAACACACACTCTGTGATGTTACTAGTTTGTGCGTGTGTCTCATTATGGCATTCTACTGGGGGGTATTTCTGATAGGTGTCATCATCCATGATTCCAGGGTGTAGCTAGAATCCCCCAGTAAATGGCCATGTGAGATGTTCCCCCTAGCAAACATCTGGTACAGCTATGATGCATGTCAGATATGGGAGTAGTGATAACTGCCAGCACTGCAACCACTCACATTCATGATAGTCCCCTGGGCATTGCACATGACTTGGCAGTTTATGGAGTGGTACCCTTTGCAGTTGACGTAGATTCTACTCTCCCCATCAGGTGGTGCCTTGATGTGTACATGAATGCAATCTATGGCACCCAGTACTTCAGGTTAGTGTACTGCATGGTAGAAGTGTTGCATATTGCTGGCCCTCGTCTCAGCGGTGAGGGGCAAAGAAATGTGCTCACCAGCATGGGGTAGCATGGCATCCAGGAACTGATGGAGTACCCTGGATACTGATGCCTGTGAGACCCCATTATGTCCCCAGTTGGTCTTTGGAAAGTACCTGTAGCTAGTATCCTAAGAGCTACACATACCTTTGTTTCCACTGGGATAGGCTCCCCTCTGTTGGCTATGGGTCTCAGTTGAGGGCAGCAGAGCTCAGTGAGTTCTTATAGTCTGTGCCTATCCATCCTGCAGTGCTCTACAATCTCCAGCTCATGTAGCTCCTGGAAGGTTACCCTGGGCCTGAACACTCTTTCCTTCTCTGTCTAGGTCTATTGTCAGCAGCAGCAGCACTGACTTCAGCATCTAGCACATACAGGTGCAGCAAAACTGCAGCAGCCCCTAGCATTCTCTCAGTTAAAATTACCAAGTCTGCATAGCAATGGTGCAGAGTACTGGGGAAAAATCAGAATGTAAGGTGTATGCATACTTAGCTCTGCTTTAGGTGCAGAGTGTGTGATTGTGTAACTATGATGTATTGCACCTGCCTACAATATAATTAACATCATTTCATAACCCTATTTTAGGTTAAACAAGGGTCAAAGCTAATTAAATACATTTTTTTAAACACACTCGGCACGGTGGCTCACCACACAAACATGCGCAGGGAAGGTAAACAAAGCTTAGACGTTAGTAGACACACACCTGTAGGGACACACTCAGCCAGGTGGAGCACCATGCAAGCACATGTGCTTCACCTGCAATGAGCTTAAAAGTCAATAGACAACCCCCCAGTTTCAGCTACCTCCCGTGTAAACAGCAACATGGGTCTAAGCCTACACAAAAGGGGTATGTGGACACGATTACTCCTTTGTGCTATTCAGCATCTTCACCTCCTTTACATAGGTATCTGTGCTCAAAGCCTGGAAACTACATGCTTCAGAGCCCATTACCTCTCAATTGTCCCTTATTTTTAGGGCCATCCCTGAATTTGACTCAAATTTTAGCTCTGTCCCTCTTAATCCCCTCTTACACTGGTGCCTTTTGGAGAAAAAGTGGTGAATTATACTTAATAAATAATTACAATAAGTAAGAGCCGAAGCATTATTTTACTAAATGTATATTAATTCACATTCTCTAATTCTGTTAATGCCTCAGTTTCATAGAACTAATATTTTATATGTCCCTGATTTTTTTCTGGATTTGTCCCTGATTCTGATGAGATTTGCCCCTGACTGGTTGAGAGCTAACCACTTTAGCAACAACACTAATGCACCATTGTAGGGACTCCATGTGCAGTCATGTAATACAGTTCTGTCACATACTAATTAATTTGTTTTTTTCCACTTTTTGTTTTTATTTTTCTATAAAGCATGTTTGCGTACTGCAGCATGCTGTGCAAACATGCCCAGATTATTAAAAAAAATTAATTAAATTTATTTCCGTTCATTTTTCCAACATACAGGATGATCATTTCGGTCATATGTGTATGTGGTATGACATTTCTGTGCAAATATCTACATTTTTACAATCCCTTCTATCTGTCTACACTCCTGTACATGGAATTTTTCCATGTATACTACAGACACTGACACAGGTTCTGAAGAAATGCCTATCTGCATGCTGGATCACTCAACCTGCCTCATTTGCATGAAATTCACCTGCTTATGATGTGATTTGCATGCCTTGGAAATTTCCATATTGGCATGTGCTTGCGCGCCAGTCAGCAGCCCTTACTGAAACTAAAAATGTTCAAGGCCATATAAGCAGTGCGGCGCAATGTTTACATAGAAAAAAAAGGGTAGGCCTTATTAAATTCCCCCAATGTGTTTGCATCCAGAATCTTTGACAGTCTGTATATTGAATTGAAAAGCTGCATGATATTATGTGTTAACAAGTATTCCTTTTCAGATGGTGACATGATTAGTGCTGTTCTAACCGAGGTTTATTTGGTGTATTTCACATCAATGAAGACTGTGGCAGGACTCTCTTCAACAAATAGTGGGAGCTCCATTTCAGTAAGTGCTTTTAACATGCATTTTGTCTTTAAGTTGATGCGGGTTTCAGTGATGTAACTGCAGCTTTGGATTATATGGACATTATTTATTGCATTTGTGAATGCGTTCTAGATTTAAGCTTATGTTCACAATTGTAAGTTTTTTCTTACAGCATATGCTACATGCATTAACTGGGAAGGCCTGTTACTTGGATTGAATTAGGTTTCAGTCATAAATTCATAGCAGGGAGGGGCCCTTCAACTATGGGGTATGTATGCCTGATAGTTTGTATGAATCTGTATGCATGACTTTTACATGTATTTTTACATGTATTTTGTGGTATTAGAAGACGAAAAAAAAAAAGAAAAAGAAGGTTAACCAACAAACAGTGTATTATACCCTATATTATGGATAAGTCAGGTACCAAGATTATTGATACATCTGTTGGTTCCCCAGCCCATTATATGTACCCTACATATGGGCCAAAATCTTGCCAAACTTAGATCTATGCATGTAAACCAAACTTAGATGTATGCTTTCCTGATGATACAATGCTTGACAAAACTAAAAAACTATATTTACAAACAAAGTTGGCACAGCAGGGTAATAAAATAAAAAATGATCAGTGGAATAGCTATAATGATTGGTATATTAAAACTTTTAAATGACACAAAGACCTCATTGTAAAAGGGTTAAAAGATATAAATGACAAACTGTTGCAACAAGTGAAAGAACTTAAAAGTGTTGTAGAAGCATGTAATACCATACCGATTGCTCCTTTGTATCCAGCCATTTCAATTGCCTATGCTGCAGTTAGGGTGGGGGAGTCTTCTGGGGAAGATGATCAGCTTCCCTTTTTCCTGCATCATATAAATGATCAGGTTCCCCACTCATCCCAACAAGACAGAGGTCAGTCTGTTACCCCACAGAAAAGTGCATCTATACATGTCCCTCCTTCTGCACTTGCAGAATCAACATCGGCTTCACCCCAACCTGAACCTTCTAGTACTGTCCACCCCACCGCTTTGTCCTCTCAGTTAGACAGCAAGGAGGCATTGCACAACATAATGAGATATAATATTTCAGTAAAAGGTGCATTTTACTTGCCAAAGGACAAGGCAGGTTGTAAAGCAGGAAGAGCAGATTGATAATTGTCTATATCCCTTCAGAGAAGTACCGCATGTGGATGGACACTTACTGATTTACATTCTATTGTTAAAACTTTTCCTAAAATTAGGCAAGACCTACAAAAGTTTAAGGATGAATTAAGCATTGTTATTCATAGGTTCATAGGTTGGTACTAGGCTATCGACCCTAGGGCCTACTATACAAGCCTAGCCATAACAATTCCCTGGCTATTTCTTCCCACACTATTTACTTCCCTGGACCTCTGTCAAATATATGAACCCACCCTGGCAGATTTAAGACAGTTGTTAACGCCATAGTCCCACCTGACATATATATGAAAATGGAACTATAAAGCTGGCTCGGCTTCAGCAGAGGACCCAATTTACTCAACTGCTTGAAGGGAAAAGGGCTTTAACCGAAGTCAGATAGAATCTCTTGCAAGAGACTGACACTCTGTACTGCTAAACCAAACTGGCAGACTTAGGGAAGTCTTTTCAGCACACTATGGTATTGCAGATCCAATCGAAAATGCTAACGCAGCTTTTAATTCTGCTTTTGTACATGGGTTTTTCCTTGATGTGCAGGCGTTAGTAAAGCAAAACCGGGTCACTTGGCAGGTGGAGGAAATAGATAAGTTAATAAAATTTGCAGAGCACTACATGGATCAAGTGATGAAAAGAGGAGATGCAGAAGATAAACTCATGAGATTGCAAGTACAGAGTTTTGAAAGAAGGGTAGAAGCAGGGACAGAGGTAGGGGTAGAGGTAAGTAAGGGAGGGTAGAGGCAGGGGCAGAGGTAGGCAAGGTAGACATGGTAGAGGAAAAGCAATGAATGTTCAACAAAATGAAGCTGGAAGGGGGCTTGTCACATCTGTGGACAAATAGGATATTAAAAAGGAGAATTTGCAAATCTACAACAGCAGCAACAGTAAATGCAGCAGTGGCAAAATCAAAATCCTTCCAATGTTTCTGTACCACCTCACCTCTAGAGTGGCAGCAAATGTTAGAAGGAATGTACTGACAACACTCGGGGGGTGGGGTGAGGTAAACATGAGTGTTAATGCAAGTAGATGAAGAAGGACCTTTTGTTAAGTTGAAAATAGGACAAAAAGATGCTTTGTTTCTGACTGACACCGGTGCAACTCGGTCTGTGTTGAAAATAAGTGACCAGGATAAAATTTGGTATCATCTGAAAAAGTGTCAGCAGTGAATGCTACTAACAATTGTACTGCTTTTGCTTTATCTGAACCTATTCAAGTTTCTTTAGGACTGTGAAAATAAGCATGCCTTTTTATTAAGTACCTCAGCTGCAGCAAACTTAATGCATAGGGATCTGCTTTGTAAACTAGGATGTACTATTATGTGTATTTAGATGTGCTGGTCAAATTGGAAGAAGAAGTGATTGCCATATTTAGTGTAACTGAGCAGAGAACAGAACAGCCATGTTCGTGTGCAGATAACAGACTGCTGCAGCAGGCTCCTGACATTTTTTGTGCAAAACATTAATGAGGTAGGTCTGTTAAAATCTGCTATACCTGTGAAAATATGTGTAAATCCTCCAAAGTCACTTCCTCCTATAGCGCAGTATCCTTTAAAACCAAAGGCAGAACAAGGAATCAAACCTGTAATTGAATATCTGCTTTAACTGGAAATTATAGCAAAAAGGCATTTGCTGTAATACTACTATTCTCCCAGTTAAAAAAGAAAAACAGGCAGAATACATACAAGTGTTTTGCAGGAGTTAAGAACAGTAAATCAGATTGTTATCCCTTCATAGCCTATAGTACCAAATCCAGCAACCATACTGAGTTGCATACCACCGTGAGCTACTTATTTTCTGTAGTAGGTTTATGTTCAGCTTTCTTTTCTATTCCCCATTTATCCAGATAATCAGTGCTTATTTGCTTTTACATATGGGAGAATTCAATACACATGGCAAGAACTGCTACAAGGGTTTATTGACAGTCCTTCTATCTTTTCAAAAATGTTAAAGCAGGACCTTGAAGCAATCCGGTTTCCATGGAAAATGTATTGGTGCAGTATGTAGAGGATTTACTTATAGCTTCAGATACACTGTCACACATTGTAAGCAGGACTCTATACATTTACTGACTGAATTAGCAAAAAGGGGACACAAAGTATCAAAAAAAAAAACTTCAGTTATAGTCACCTAATGTAAAGTGCTTAGGTTCATAGGTTCATAGGCTGGTACTAGGCTATCGACCCTAGGGCATATACAAGCCTAGCCAAACAATTCCCCGGAAATTTCTTCTCACAATATTTACTTCCCTGGACCCTTGTCTAGCAGGGCGACTGATGTGATCCCTGGGGTGAATTTCCTATCTCCCATCCAGTCGTCAAGGTTCCTTTTGAAGCGGGCCAAGGAGGTTCTTTGCTTGACATGTATGGGCAGTCTATTCCAGAGTATGGGGAGTCCCTGGGTCAGGTACCTCTCCCTCCAGCATGTTTTGTTCATTGGGATGACAATGTTTAGATCCCTGGAGCATGTGGCTCTGAGGGACTGGGATTTCTTTAAGTGGAGCATGTCCAACAGCTCAGGGTTTGACATGACCTTGTATGTTAAGCACAGATCGCCTCTGAGTAGACGATATGACACAGAGTATAGCTGGAGTTTTTTTAGATGGTCAGCATAGGGCATCTGCTTTAGGCCAGTGATTCTTTTAGTGAGGTATTTCTGCATCCTTTCCAGCTGTTGCAGATGTCTTGTGAGGTACATACCAAATGGGGTGTTGTACTCCATAATGGGTCTAATAAGGGATGAGTACAGTGGGACAATTACCTCCTTTTTTCTGGATGAAAAGCCCTTAGTGATGAGGTGTGCCACATAGAAGGATTTCCTGACTGCTGTGGTGATGTGGTTATCGAAGGTGAGACCACTATCCACCTGTGTCCCTAAGTCTCTCATCACACTTTCAGTGTTTAGTGTACTGCCACCTATGTGGTAATACATGGGTACATGTTTTTATCTCAAAGGGGATAACTATACATTTCTTGGCATTAAGCTTGAGCCCATGGCTCTGGCACCAAGCATCTGTGAGGCCCTTTTGTAGAATATCATTTGGGGATTTAATAATGGCTCCCAGTTTGCAGTCATCTGCGAACTTTGTTAGCCAGAGTCCCTTAGTGTTGGCCTGTACTTCAGAGAAGTAGATGCTAAACAAGAGTGGTCCCAGAACTGAACCCTGAGGTACTCCACTTGTCACCTGTCTGGACCTGGATTTGTAGTCAGCTACTTTGATAGTCTGGGTTCTGTCAGTAAGCCAGTTGGCAACCCATTGAGTGATGTAGGGATTTATGCCCAGCTTAGCAAGTTTATCTATGATTCCAGAGTGGGGGATGGTGTCGAAAGCCTTGGCAAGATCCAGATAGGCTGTGTGGACCTCCTTACCCTCATCCACAGCTCTGGAGACTGATTTAAAGAAGTCAAGCAGGTTCAGGAGATAAGATTGGCCCTTCATGAACCCAAACTGGATGGGGTCCAGTGTTTGAAGGTTGCCAATGTCTTTGTTTATAAGTTCCATGATAATGCATTCCATGCCCTTGCAGATCAGGCTCGTCATACTGATGGGATGGTAGTTCCTGGGATCCAAGGTGGATCCCCCTTTGTGGAGTGGGATAACTGTAGCTGTGCACCACTCAGTGGGCACGAAGCCTGAGGTGAGGCTATGATTAAACATGACACTTAGGTGAGGTGCCAGTTAATTTTGTAGTTCATGTAGTACACAGCCCGGGATGTCATCTGGTCCCATGGATGCTGTATTCTTAGCTTTGGAGAGTGCAGTTTCTACCTGTGTGGCCGTGATTACCAGAATGTGGCAATCTTTTGGTATTGAGATGGGCCCTTTAGGGGTGAGGAGGGTGAAGTTGGCACTAAATCGACCTGCCAGAATATTGGCAATATCCTTGGGATCAGTATATTTAATGCCATTCTATTATAGCTCAGAGCAGATCTGAGCATTGCCATTTAAATTCTTGACATAACTATAGAATGCCTTGTGGTTGTCTTTGGAATCTTTGGCAATTTTTATTTTCATAACTAGCTTTGGAGAATTTTATGAGGGATCTCAGCTTCTTACTGAAGCTGGTAAGGGAGTTTTTTCTATCCTGGGATTTCCCTCTTTTCTGCAACAGTTTCTTCCTTCTGTTGTATAGTTTGTTTATGGCAGGGAACCACCAGATTGGATTCCTTTGTTTGGAGGAGAGCGTCTTGGTTCTATTTGGGATGGCACGATTCATGCACTAGTGGATGTGCTCGTACAGTGCCTTAGTGTCTGCATGGGTGCCATGAGGTTTGTCATTTCTGACTTAAGTAGCATGAAGTTGGCTTTGGAGAAGTTTTTTACAGAGGTTTCCTTACTGGGGGGTGGGATGTTGATATCAAGGGTGATTTGCTTAAGGTTAGACCTGACCAATGAGGGGGTGACCACTGGTGTGGATAATCTATCTCCCATGTTGGTAATGACCAGGTCTAGGATATTGGAGCCCCTGGTGGGACAATGGCTTAGTTGACCCAAGGTGTTGGAATTTATGAATTCCAAGAACCATTGGGAAAAGGTGTTGGTACCCGAGTAGTTTTCCCAGTTAATGGCAGGGTAGTTGAAATCACCCAGTATTAGGGTGTTTGGTTGTAGCTTAATATTTTCCAGTATGTTTAGAAAGGTGTAGTGAGAATCTTGGGGCATGGTGGGGGATCTATAGCAAGCTACAATTTGGATTGCAGTCTTACCTAGTGTTAGTTGCACCTGGAGAATTTCAGATGCATTGCGTTGGGCAACTAGCCTGGAGGTGGGGTTCCTATTACAAGACTGAAGACGCATTCTTTTGAATGTGTCATGGTAGAACATAAAAGACTGAAAAGGCAAAATATTAAATCAGTTTTTAAGCAAATTCTTTCCCAGGGAAAGAATTTGCTTGGCTGCTTCGTTACTTTGCATTTTCAGCACTGTAGTGCGTTCTCAGAGTTGGTATATTTAAGTAGGGGGGATGTGGTAGGTGAATCTCCCCACTTAATGTAATGTTTTAAAGTGTTTTCTTTTTTGTTTTTTTGTTGGAACAGCGATTTTTTTCCCTTGGAAAAAAAATCGCTGTTCTGACACTTCAACATTGTAAGCTTTCACTTACATAGGGTCGATTAATCACTATTTGCTTTTTTAAATGTTCGGTGATGTAATATAGACCAATGGATGTGTGAATATCAAACACAACATCCAGAACTTTAGTGTTTGATAAATTAGATGAAGAGGCTGTATATACTAGAACTTTTTGATTTGATGGAGTTGGTTCTCCACAACAATTTATGAAAATTTGAAGGAGAATTAAAGTGTTTACTGGGTGTGAATATCCTTGGTGAATATAGACATTCCCCCCCTTTAGCATTTCGGTCTTGGTTTGGTGGACGAAAAGTGTGATAAGAGTTGTAGCCTGGTAATGCAGGGGTGCTCTCTGGAGTCTTGAACCAGGTCTCAGTTACTGCACAGATACCGATGTTTTCCATTTTTAGGAGTGCCTCGAGAGAGTGCATTTTGAGGTTTAGACTTCTAGCATTGAGTAGCATTGCCTTCAGATTTTGCATGCTTGTATCTGTTACGGTGGTGGTTTTGTCCTTTGAACCTTGCCTAAAAAAGGCACTTTAGGGGTGGCAAGAGCTTTAGCCAGTAACCTGAATCCCAGGAGTGACAGGTGCAGATTATCTCTGGCAAAGCATAATGGTTTGTCGATCATATCGTCCCAGGCAGACAGATACTGGATCCCCTTTGAATGACAACAGAAGCTTAGCCAATTGTTGAAATCAATCACTTTGACATTTAATCTCAGACACAGATAGGCATCAAATCCCTTCACAAGTTAAAAGCATCATAAAGGTGCCCCACCCTGTTACTCAGAAGCAGCTTCCTGCTTTTCTAGGTTTGGGTGGATACTGTAGGTAGTGGATACCAAATTGTGCAGAAATTGTTATACCTTTGACTGATATGCTCAGACAAGACATACCATAGGCATTGCCCTGGAAAGAAAAAAAAAGAAAAGAAGAAAATGCCTTTACTTTGTTAAAACAAGCCATTACTACACCCCTAGCCTTAGGACTCCCAGATTATAAGAAACATTTTACTTTGTTCTGTCATGAAAGGAGGGGGTGGGTATGCAGCAGGGGTACTAGTTCAAAAGCATGGTGATGTATTTAGACTTATTGCATACTACAATTCTTTGTTAGACTCCGTGACTAGAGGATTACTGGGCTGCCTGCAATCAGTAGCAGCAGCTGCACTGATGGTAGAACAATCTGCAGCACTGGTTCTAGAACACAAACTTACAGTTGCAGTTCCCCATGCGGTATCTGCACTGTTGCTAAAATGTAAAATGCAGCATCTCTCAGCTGCTAGGTTAACCAAATATGAGTTGCTGCTCATTTCAAACTCTTCAATCACCATTGAGTGATGCCAGGTATTGAACCTAGCATCCATCCTGTCCTTGACAGCAGATGGTGAACCACATGACTGTATAACTGTGACTAACCGTGTTCTTTCTCCTGTACTCAGTTTGAAGGATACTCCACTGGACAACACACAAATGGAACTGTCCTTGGATGGATCATGTAGAAGAGACAGAAATGGAAATTTTACTGTAGGCATAACTATATGTACTGAAGATACAAGACTGTGACTACGTACTGGCCTTGAAGGGCAGAATTTGCCATCTGATCGGAAAATGGTGCTGCACTTTCATTTCAGAATTTCATGAGGAACAAAAGAAGGTGTCTGACTTTATGGAACAATTGACTATTGATATGACAAAACATGAGTCTGGTTGGACCTTGTTTGAGTGGTTGGGTAATATATTTGAAAATGTTAGCACAAATACAATGCAAAGTACAATCACCCTTTTTATAACTGTACTTTTCATAGCTCTTGTATATTCTGTTATTAAAAATGTGTACACAAGCAATGGTTATCATACCTGAAAAAAGCATCCCAGAGCTTACATGTTTGACAATGATATGATTCAAAATAATTTGAGACTGTGGTGCTTTATAGCATCAGAGGGGGGAGCTGTAGTGGGTATATTATTGTAATACTTATTAATGCTTATTTTAATATACATTAGCTTAAAAGTTCTGCATCAGTTTCATATATTTCTCTTTTTATCAAAATAACAACTTGACTTTGTTAGAATTCATTAGAGCTTAGCAAACAGATGGTAACTGTTTCTTTTAATCATGTAACCATGAAAGGAAGTTATGTACCTTGTACTTGCTTGGAACATCTCTGAGATAAGCTTGCTGAAAGTAAACAAATAAACCATGTCAAGACTGAAGCATGATAAAGTCTTAAGCTATCCTCCCATATGCATACTGTTTTATCTGTTTACTCCTTTCAGCCTTGGAAACATGTCTGACCAAACTATTTTCTTTCTAGTTTTAAGATATAAAAAGGCTTGCATTTGTGCATGTGGTTGAATCTCTCTATTTTGAGATATTCCAGTATCATGGTACTTTTTAATAAATAATGCATTTGCATCCAGAATCCTTGACAGTCTGGTCTGTGTATTGAATTGATTAGCTACATGATATTATGCTTTAACAAGTATTCCTTTTCACATGTTTTTGGGTTGTCCCCTAGTATTTTTATGACACCACTAGTCCCCATCCACATTTATCATGCTTGGTATATGTATATTTTTTCTTTTTCTATTTTTTTAAACATCTTTATTGAATTATCATTTGTGACATTTGTAAATTTACATCTGTACAAAAGTAATCAAATTGCATTAAATTAACAAGCATTATACTTCACATATACTGCTATATATCGTATAACCTAAACAACATTACATAAATTATTTAATTCCTGCACCTTTTTTTAAACAAGAAACATCATGACATAAGCAATCATGCATTTATATACATGAAAACAAATCACACTAACACAATCCTAGCTGCAAGCATTTTACATCACAAACCATACTGACACAATCCCAGTTGCAAACATTATACATCACTTATAATCTACCCAATTGTTTTCAGTCAGACATTACATAGCTCATTTAAGTCTTGCCTTCTTTTAAACCTCATTCCTCCCCTGCATGTATTGTTCCCACAATTCCCATTTTTTCCTATGTAGTCTGCTCTTACCTATTTCTAGAGCTCTCAGTTCTAGTTGTTTTATCTCTATTACTTTATTCACTACTTCTAATTTAGTTGGTTTAGATTTCCATTTCCATTTTCTGGTAATTGCCTTTTTGGCAGCCACCATAATTAGACACAGCAAGGCCTTACCATGTCTAGGCAGTACTGATTCTTATCATAGCTCAGAAAAATCATCTCCCTCATCACATCAATCCACCCACCCAGCATCTCCAACAGTGCATACCGCAAGGAATCCTTAGTCTGCCAACCCACCATGCTCCCAAAAAATATGTCCCCAAGTACCTCTTTCTTCTCCTTCACACCTCCAACATTTGCTGTCTACCTGAGGAAAAACTCACTGGAGTCTGCCTAGAGTATAAAAATACCTAAGCAACCACTTCCAAGCAAAGATCCTAAATCTTCTAGACTTTGTTGCATATTTGGGAGCTATACATATATTCTTCCCTTGTTTCCTTGTGAATTGTTTATCCAGTCTCTCTTCTCAATCTTTTCTAACCTCCTCTGATTGGTTCCTGTAGTTATCATGCAATATTTTATATGCTCTACTAATTATTCCTTTTTTAATGAAAGCTTCTGTTCTAGATTCTACTGAAAACACTACCTGTGTTGATCTTTCATTTAGGACCCTCCTATTTCTTTCCCTTTGCCTATACTCTGATATCAGTCCTTGATAGGAAATGTAGTCTCTAACCTGTAGTGCAAATAAATTCTTGGCCGATTCCCATTTTATTACCTTTCCCTCTTTCTAGTTATTTGCTCTCAATACCTCGGTTCCTCTGCCAGTTTTCTCCAATGAATTCCAGCCCTCTCTTGCTTATTGTCTATATCCCTAATTGCTGTCAACCCTATCAGCAGAATCCCATCCACCAGTCCATAAACCCCATTTACCATACACTTTTGCAATATCCCATACTTCTTTACATAACGTTTTCAAATGTCCTTTCAAAGTGTCTCTTTCCACCTCTGTTAGAAATTGTTCATGAATTTTGTTTCCCTGTTAAATGCTTTTATTACATAAAGATTCCATGGATTACATTCTCTATTTTTCATATTTTCCAAGAAACTTTTTCATTGAAATACAGTCTTAAATATAATGTCACAAAATGTTTCTTTGTTAAGAAGAATAAATGGTCTTACCTCATGTGCTTTTAAACTCAAAGGAGCTATTAAATTGTCCCACACTTCATACCTGTCTGGTTCTTTGTCTTCTTTACTTTGAATCCTTACCACATACTTCTGTTTTTCATTTTCTTCTGCCTTCTTTTTTGCTACTCCTCTTTTGCTTCCTTTTACTTTTGCTGCATATGTTGTGTTTTCCAGATCACCACTATTCTTCAGGATTGTCTTTGCATCCTTCTTTTGCATTTTTCCATAATGTCCTCCAGGAAATGTCTTCTTCATTTTCTTGCTACCTCTGCAGCACTATTTCTTTAAGTAAATCATCTTGCCACCCTCCCAATTGGCAGGCTGTAATTATTCATCCACCATTTGCTGACTCATCTCCATCAAACAGATTTCTTTGAAGCACCTCCTCAGAATCCTGCACACATTCTCGGTCTCGATATTTGCTTTCTCCTCCATTTCTCTCACTACTCCATTATCTCCTTCTCACTCCATCTGCCTCTTGTTTTTTCAGGACACCTCCATGCCTGGAATGGAAACAGGAAGTGCTTCTGCAAAATGGGCCCAAGTCAGAACAATGATGAGTAGGGGAAGTTTCCCAGTGTCTTGGCCAAATTACCCCTAGTTAGTATGAATACCATTTTGGGTATCTCCTGAAAACTGACTGTTGGCTTAGTAGGACTAATTCAGTGAACAAAGTGTAAATAAAAAAATAAGAACTGAAGTTACATTTTGCCTTTTAAATGGCCAGTTTTGAGATGATTGAGTAAAAGTCATTGATAGTGTCCATGAGTCTGAAAAACTGTCAGTACTCACCGAATACAAAAACAAGTTCCGTAAACATAAATTCACATATAGCGCATTATGGATGAATCCCAAAATAGAGCACTGATTTATTGCAGACAGAAGTAGGAAATAATGGAGAATGTCAGAAAATATTGAAGTATCTAAACCAGAATGCTGTCATTTCTAGCAAATAAAGTACATTCAGTGCAAGGGTGTCCTTTTCAAATACTTATTTGTCTGCTAGATGGCATCATTACACTTGTATCAGTACAGTGTCTTGAAAGGGTATATAACCTTACTCTTTCTCAGCAGTAAAAAACAACCTCAAATGCTTTTCTGAAATCAGCTTGTCTGTGTTTCTTTTGCAAAGTTTTCACTCTTCTTCCTTATTTTTTACTTTTTAGAGTGATTTAATAAAAAGTGTTCCTTTTTAGAAAAAAACTTTTTTTATATTTTTTTTTTATATTTTTATTTTCTGTTTTTTTTGCCTCCCTACAGCAGACTATCAACTTGCACCTGTGTTCTCCCTTTGTTCATTGGGTCTACCAATCCCATCTTTAGCCTCCCTCAGGCTGATCCTGACCATAGTCATGGCCATTGAGGAGATTGAGGATCTTGCTACAGTGTCACACTGCTGTTCTGCAGTGTTTTTCCTTATATGCGCTAACTATTTCCCCTGAACTTTGTGCCTTCTTTGTGATGGACATGCAGAGGGGGGTAACATCTTACATCCATGGTGACTCAGCCACTGCTCCAACTCCCTTTGATAATGCCATTCCATATTTACAATCTCTGCTAAAAATCAGGCATGAGGAACATGCCCATGTGCATGTTCATCATCCCATGACGGCAGCTCAGATACCCAAGGCACTAACTGAACACAGGTCACCAAGACTTGTCTGGCAAAAAAAAAATTGCTCACTCTTGTTGCAATATTCACTTAACTGCTTAATACTCTAACTTTCAATCTACTTCATGACAGGTACTGCTTTCCCTTCAGTAACCAGCTTTCAGATCATGAATCCTCTTATATTCTCTGCAGCTTCAACAACTTTAAACTAAATAGTCCCTACTTTTCTCCTGGCGTATTTGAAAGTTCTTTCTTAAAACCAACACCTGCATCTTGAAATAGTCTACCTAATGATATTACAGCTTTAGCAATATTTAAGAGAGGTTGCAGTTCAGTTGGGTGACTGTTCAAACTATGGAACGATGCTTTTACCAGCTTAAGAGACTGAAGTCTCTTAGTTTATGTTATAATCAGCTTGCGTGTGATTGTGGGACAGCAGGGAGTGTGAATTTGCCCTTTCTCCACTGTTTTGTGATCTTGGAGTTGGTATATATAATTACAAGGGGGTGGTGGTGGTGGGCTTGCCTCTTATGTAAAATATTTTTTCAAGTTTTTGTTTTCATTACTTTTGTGTTTTCATCTTTTTGATCAATACTATTTTGGATCTAAACATTTGAATATTCAATATTATGACATGTAATCTTAAGGAAAGTTAAATGATACCTAATTAAGGAATACAAGTACATATGCTTTAAATATACTGGTTCAATTACCTCTTTAATTATTGCAATCTTAAGCAAGTTAGCTCATGTTATAGCTACTGCTGGGCATTTAAGACTTACTGCAATAACGATACTTATGTTGTGCACAGAATGTATATATTGTACTGCATCTACTGTATATACCAGGACAGCTTGTATTTTGAACTCATTTTCTGTTATTTCACTTATATTGCTTGACTACGATGTACTAGTTGCTATGTCTCTAAACTTCTGTGTCCCTGTACATTCTCTGTATGTGTCTTTATTCACTTAGATATATGCACTTGCTAAGTATTGTTACAACTGTTGTAGCAAGCCTTTTAGCCCAGGAAATGGTTGAAAATTGTCTTGTACCAGCCCATCAACCCTATTAACAAGTAAAATAAACAAACAAACAAACAAACAAACAAACAAACAAACAAATAAATAAATAAATACAATTAGAAAGTAGGCAGAAACCTATGTGCATTCAATGGATATGGAATGGTATCTGGTGTTCAAGAACAGATGTGTGCATGCACTGTGTGAACTGCATTCAGTACATCACTGGGGGCAGGTATGATTCCTAAACATGGATCACAGTTGTCCTTGGCAGTGTACACTTACTTTATACATCAGGTATTCCTGTGCTCAGGAATTCCAGGCAGTGCTATGTAGTCTGACAGCACTGTACAGCACATCAAAGTAAGGCAGCTTAGATTTTCATAATGTACTTTACCTGCATTTAGCTAATTAGTGAAGCTCCATGTACCTAGCTAGGCTGCCTTACTTTTTTTTTGCTGTGGTCCATTATGGTGACAGAAAGTGATTTGTAAAGAAATCAGAGTCATTTACCATGACAGCATATTAGGCTTAATTACTATGCAGTGCTTGGAAAGCTGTGCTTATGCTTTGATATTCAGAAAAAGACAAATCAGTTAAGTGCCAGAGTGGCATGCAATCTGACCTTAACAAGTGTTATGCACCCCCTGCTTATGTTGTTAAGGTCAGGTCTATCCCTTGGCAGAAAATCTGTCTGTACTGACTAGCAAATGGCAGTGGCAGAGCAAAAGACATGTTTCTGTCTGCTGTCTGTACCCTTAACATTAGAAAGTTGCTAGAATGACAGTCTACCTGCATAATGTGAAGGATATAAACTCTGAAACTCAAATGTATGTCATTATTTAGTGAGTTCAAACATCTGTGTTTTTTCTGAAAACCACCGATTTTATGAGGAACAGACCAAAAATATGAAGTAATAATTTCAATGTTCTGTGAAAATCTAGACAGCAGAGAGGCATTAAAGATACATGTAAACAAGATGGAGACCATTACACTGCCTTTCTGAAGGTGTCACTAAGCGTTTTATGGCTTTAAAAGCCAACAAAACACTTAGCGATTTTTTTCCCTGTAACTAATAGTACTTGGAACAGATAAAGCTCCATGCACTACAAAGAATTATTATAGGTTCATAGGTTGGTACTAGGCTATCAGCCCTAAGGCCTATGCAAGCCTAGCTATAACAATTCCATGGCTATTTCTTCCCACACTATTTACTTCCCTGGACCCCTGTCTAGCAGGGCGACTGACGTGATCCCCGGGGTGAATTTCCATTCTCCCATCCAATCATCAAGGTTTCTTTTGAAGAGGGCCAAAGAGGCACTCTGCTTGACATGTATGGGCAATCTATTCCAGAGTCTGGGGAGTCTCTGGGTCAGGAACCTATCCCTCCAGCATGTTTTGTTTATTGTGATGACAAGGTTTAGAGCCCTGGAGCATGTGGTTGTGAGGGATTGGGATTTCTTTAAGTGTAGCATGTCCAACAGCTCTGGGTTTGACATGGCATTGTATGTTAAGCAGAGATCGCCTCTGAGTAGACGATATGCAACAGAGTATAGCTGGAGTTTTTTAAGGCGGTCAGCGTAGGGCATCTGCTTTAGGCCTGTGATTCTTTTAGTGAGGTATTTCTGCAGCCTTTCCAGTTGTTGCAGATGTCTTGAGAGGTACATACCAAACGGGGCATTGTATTCTATAATGGGTCTAATGAGGGATGAGTACAGTGGGACAATGATCTCCTTTTTTCTGGATGAAAAGCCCTTAGTGATGAGGTGTGCCACCTAGAATGATTTCTTGAATGTTGTGGCGATGTGGTGATCGAAGATGAAACCACTGTCCACCTGTGTCCCTAAGTCTCTTATCACACTTTCGGTGTTTAGTGTCCTGCCACCTATATGGTAATTCATGGATACATGTTTTTCCTCAAAGGGATTGACACTGAGCTTGAGCCCATGGCTCTGATGCCAAGCATCTGCTTCTGTAAGGCTCCTTTGTAGAGTATTCACATCATTTGGGGATACAATAATGGCTCCCAGTTTGCAGTCATTTGCTAACTTTGTTAGCCAGAGTCCCTTAGTGTTGGCCTGTACTTCAGAGAAGTAGATGCCAAACAAGAGCGGTCCCAGGACTGAACCCTGAGGTACTCCACTTGTCACTTGTCTGGAGCTGGAATTGGAGTCGGCTACTTTTACAGTGTGGGTTCTATAAGTAAGCCAGTTAGCAACCCATTGGGTGATGTAGGGATTAATGCCTAGCTTAGTAAGTTTATCTATGATTCCAGAGTAGGGGATGGTGTCAAAGGCCTTGGCAAGGTCTAGAAGGGCTGTTTGGACCACCTTACCCTTGTCCATGGCTTTGGAGACTGATTCAAAGAAGTCAATCAGGTTCAGGAGACAAGATCGTCCCTTCACGAATGCAAACTGGGTGGGGTCCAGTGTTTGAAGGTTGCCAATGTCTTTGTTTATAGGTTCCATGATAATACACTCCATCGCCTTGCAGATAAGGCTTGTCAGACTGATGGGACGGTAGTTTCTGGGATCCAAGGTGGATCTCCCCTTGTGGAGTGGGATAACTGTAGCTCTGCGCCACTCAGTGGGCATGAAACCTGAAGTGAGGCTATGATTAATCATGACACTTAGGTGAGGTGCCAGTTCATATTGTAGTTCATGTAGTACACAGCCCGGGATGTCATCTGGTCCCATGGATGCTGTATTCTTAGGTTTGGAGAGTGCGTTTTTTACCTGTGTGGCTGTTATTACCGGAATTTGGCAATCTTCTGGTATTGAGATGGGCCATTTAGGGGGTGAGAGGGGGGTGAAGTTGGCACTGAAATCGATCTGCCAGGATATTGGCAATATCCTTGGGATCAGTATATTTAATGCCATTCTGTTTTAGCTCAGAGCAGATCTGAGCATTGCCATTTAGATTCTTGACATAGTTATAGAATGCCTTGTGGATGTCTTTGGAATCTTTGGCAATTTTATTTTCATAACTAGCTTTGGAGGATTTTATGAGGGATCTTAGTTTCTTACTGAGGCTGGTAAGGGAGTTTTTTGCATCCTGGGATTTTCCTCTTTTCTGCAACAGTTTCTTCCTTTTGTTGTAAAGTTTGTTTATGGCAGGGGACCACCAGATTGGCTTCCTTTTTTTGGATGAGAGCATCTTGGTTCTATTTGGGATGGCACGATTCATGCATGAGTGGATGTGCTCGTACAGTGCCTTAGTGTAGGATTCAGTGGAACTTTCAGTTTACGGCTGCATGGGTGTCATGACGTTTGTCACTTCTGACTTGAGTAGCATGAAGTTGGCTTTGGAGAAGTTTTTTATGGAGGTTTCCTCTCACTGATCATAACTCTGTATTGTGTGTTCTTGGCATGGATGCCAAGATTCACCAGTCGAGTGAATTTCTTGTCCTCCATGTTTCAAACGCATAATATGTGGGTTATGATTGTTGAGCCAATCAAAATCCTCTATGCTGTAGTAGTGAGGGGATCTGGTAGTATCCAAGTTTCGTTGGTTGAAGCTCACCAGCATGACAGTGTTGGGGCAGGAGAAGGTAATGTGTGGTAGAAGATTTTCAGGAATTCTGGGGAATGTAGTGCTATCATCCATGCAACTGTGGCATTGAGGTGTACTGAGATGTGCAGCACCATTGTGTAGTTTGCTGTTGCTGTCCCATAGGTTATACTACTCTGATCTGCTCTGATCTGAGATGTATGTTAATATGCACAGGAGAATGGGGGTTAGGACACTTGCATTACTCAATGGAACATGATTGTGCACTGAATGTTGTGCAAACTCGCTCCATTATGTAATTACTTTTATGTATTACAAAAGGCTTTGTAAGCTGCTATATGCCACAAATAGCCCTACTCTGCAGTGCATGACATTTTTGAATAGAGTCCTAAGATAGTCTTCAATAATGATATTACCTTACCATAACTATGAAGCTACATTTTTCTCTGGATAGGACATGAGTTCAGACACATTTCTTTCTGCTGGTACTGCCAAGGAAGAACTTTAAGATTTTTGGTCATTATTATTCACTGACCACTATCACACAACTTCTTGTGAGAAATTACTAATGGTTTGCAGGGACAGAAGCCAACCCCCTACCAAAGTGCACCAATACTGTACTAATAACTAGAACACAAATTCTGTTGAACTAATTTTGTGATCATAGTGATACTTTTTTTCTAGATTTACAAATTCTTCTGCTTGACAAAATCATGAAAATACATGATATGTTTTGTGCAGATGTAATATTTCATCTCTCTATGTAGACATACACACACACACACACACACACACACACACACACACACACACACACACACACACACACACACACATACACACACACACAACTGAACAAGAACCATAAAGACAACAGAGGGGACTACTAAGGGTAAGAAATGATGTATTGTTACTAGTATGCAAGAAGCACAGAATTTCCAGACAGAAGCTATACAAAAAGATTAAGAGATAGAAATTACTGGAAAGAAAAATACTTCCACAATAAAACTGTCAGAAACTTCAAATAAAAAGTTGTGTTCATTAATACAACAGATTTATGAAAAACATTATATAGACCAAAAAACCTTGATCTGTTTGGAAAAAGAAGCATCTGAGGAAGTGCAAAAATATAAAGATCAAAATCTAGAGAATTTTGAAAGGTATAAAAAAGAAATATGGACATAGAGAAGGAAGAGAGATCTGATATGATGCAATATTTATGCAAAGGAGAAAGACAAATGAATCAACACAAAAAAAGCAGCCCCAAAGATATTCAAAGATAAATCCAGGCAAAGGCGTCTAGATATGGAAAATTTCACAATAAAAATAAGATCACAAAGAGGGAATGAAGAACAGAAAATTAGTAAAGTAGAAGTTAACAAAATAAACGTTGAAGTTATGGAATACTTGTGAAGTGAAGGTTTAGTGTAGAAAATGTAACATAGGTTACATCACAGTATGATGGAACAAATCCTCAAAGTAAGGAGAAACAGGAGGATCAGGAGACATCTGAAGAAGAAATATAGACATGGGAAAGAAAAAGAGATTTAATATGGTATAATATTCATGCAAAGGAGAAAGCAAAACTAATTGATACAAAAAGCAGCAACAAAGATGTTTGAAGAGAAATACAGCAAAGGCATCCCACATGGAAAATTTTACAATATAAAAAAATAGAAAACAAAGAGGAAAAGTAGAAAAGAGGATTAGTAATGGAGAAGTTAAAGAAGTAGAAGTTGAGGTTATGGAATACCTATGAATTGAAGGATTTAGTGTAAAAAATCTACCTCGGAAAACACCACATCCTGATACAACAATGGATCCCCAAATTAAGTAGAAACCAATGGGATGAGAAACATCTGATCCATTGCCATATGAAGATACTTTGTATCCTTCTGTAGGAAACTGGTACAAATGTTCATCTGGAGTTGCACAGCAAAGGGAGGAACAGGAACCTGTGGCAACTCTGACACAGACAATGTTTTGGAGTGATAGGCCAGTGAGTTCCCATATGAAAGAGCAATGGATGACACAGGATGCAACTGAACAGAATGTGGCACATGAAGATACTTTGGGACTTTTATAGAATACCCACATGCAATAGAGAACAAAGAATGTACCCTTAGTTTAGAAGAAAATGATCTAAGAGAAGAGCTGCTTGATTTAATAGAGATGGTCAGACATATTAAGATCAATGAAAGAACTAGACTACAGAAAGTCATTAAAACCCAAAAAGTTAGAAGTTTGATAAAACAAATGAACACAGTAATTAGGACTTTCTGTAGCGATTCATGTGATATAACAAAAGTAAACAGGATATACTACTGTGCAGCTAAATTAATAACAGATGAAGTCTTACCACAAAAACACAGAGTAGTAAGAGAAAGGAAGGGGAGAAATTGAATGCCATCATGGAAGTATTAAATAGAGAAAGCTATAAAACAATTAAGATAAGAAGTGTCACTGTTAGAAGAGTATAGAAGAGGGAGCAGATCAACAAAAATGCTCAGAAAAATAGATGTGATAAAAGCAATAAGCAGTATGAGAACAGACCAGGATCTATCCTGCACTATCGCAATAAACTAAAAATATCAGCACATGCAGAAAAACGTAGAAGATATGCAGAGAAATATAAACGAAAAGTACAAAATAAGCAATTTATTGATGACGTAAAAAGTTTTATACAGAATTGGAAACAATGCAAAAAGAATAGAAACACCACCAAAAAAGAAGAAATAGATACATTTTGGAGACGCACGGTGGTGCAGCGGTTAGCATTGCCACCTCACAGCAAGAGGTTCTCCGGTTCAATTTTCAGCTGGGGTGCCTTCTGTGTGGAGTCTGCATGCCCTCCCTGTGGTCGCGTGGGTTTCCTCCGGGTGCTCCAGTTTCCTCCCACATCCCAAAGACATGCAGTAGGTGGATTGGACACTTCTAAATTAGCCCTAGGTGTGAGTGTGTGCACATGTGTGCCTTCTGTGAAAGGTTGGGTGCCGGGCTGGCAACTTGACACCGTAAAACTCCACTGCCAATCATGAGTGGACAGATGATCTGCTGTGGTGACCCCTAACCAGGATAAGCTGAAAGAAGAAGATCTTTGAAGAAACTGTGGAACATAACAAAGATGCTAAATGGATAGAAGAAGTAAAACAAAGAATAAGAAGTTTAAAGGTACAGGATATGGAATGGGATGAAGTAACAGCCAGAGAGATTGAAACAAAGTTAAGAAAAACTCCTAACTGGAAAACCCCAGGCCTAAATGCAGTATCTAACTTCTTGCTAAAAGTATTAACATCATTGCATGAAGATTTAGCCATGAGTAAGAACTATTATATGCAGACCCCAAAGATACACCATCTTGGTTAACAACAGGAAAAATAACACTCCTACTTCAAAGTGAACCTGCAAGCTATCCTAAAAACTATATAGCTTGCCTTCCGACAATGTATAAACTACATACTGGAAATGATGCCGACAGAGTTTATAGATATTTAGAAGAAAACTCAATAATGGCAATAGAACAAAATGGTAATAAAAGAAAGTCATATGGAACAAAGGATTATTTGTTGTTAAATAAAGTCATAATGGAGAACTGTAAAATGGGGAAGAATCTAATTATGGCATGGCTAGACTACAAAAAAAGCATCTGACAGTGTCCCACATTCATGGATAAAAGAGTGCTTAAAAATGTAAGAGATATACCATACTCTGATCGATTACATTACAGCAACCATGAAACAGTGGCAAACCACTTTGAAGTTAAGCCATGATAAATGACAAATTAATATTCCAGGGATAAAAATTCAAGGGGGATATTCCAGGGTGAGTCTGTCGCTGCTGCTCTTTTGTCTTGCCCTTAACCCGTTAAGCTGTCTACTTATCAGATTAGGTCATGGTTACAATTTGGCTCCCAGAAAACAACAAAGTTTATAGGATTTCCATCTTCTTTTGTAGATGATTTAAAATTGTATAGTTCATCAGATGAGGAACTGAAAGCACAACTGCAAATGGTCAAAACTTTTTCAGATGATATAACAATGTCATTTGGTCTTGATAAATGTGTAAAAGCAGCCTTTAAAGTAGGAAAGCTGCAACACCAAGAAAAATAGAAGTTATGTATTCACCATAATGTTCCATCTGAGTAGGTAACTTCATTTGTCAGCAACCTGTGGGCTACGGATCTGATACGGATCCGAGCCGGCAGCATACCAAGCTAAAGATCCGAGCTCCAAGCTCCACCCCCTTACCATACTACCCTGCAACCTCCTTCCAATCCTCAGATCGCGTTTGCCACCTGCACAAACAACAAAACAAACTAACAACTTGAGAAAAACCTGACTCAGAGACAAACAAAACTCGAGTATCCAAACCTTGAGTTCAGCTAAATTACTACTCAGGTTAGGAGGAAGGAGTGGGGGACAGTTGCTGACAAATGAAGTTACCTACTCAGATGGAACGTTATGGTGAGTACATAACTTCTATATCTGAAGTAGTTAACTTCATTTGATCAGCAACCTGTGGGACAGAGTCGCCAGCTACTCGAAATCTTGGGAGGTCCTCAAGGAAGAATATTCCGGAGCACTGCAGAGCCAAAAGCAGCCCTTCCTCTAGACACCAAATCTAGCTTATAATGAGAAATAAAGCTATGAGAGGACGCCCAAGTAGCCACCAAACAAATGTCATCCAGGGAAACTCTAGACCAGAATGCAGCAGATGTTGTCATACCACGTGTAGAATGAGCATGAACTCCCATTGGTTCTGGCAAGCCAGATTCCCTATAAGCTAAGAGAATACAACTCGAAATCCATCTGGCAAGAGTTACTTTAGAAATCGGTTTCCCTAGAAAGGGTTTTGAAAGGAGATGAAAAGTTGGTCAGATTTACGAAAGACAGCCGTCCTGTGTAAATAAAAATGTAACTGTCTGTGAAGATCCAGTAAATGAAGTTTATACTTTCCCTTGTTCTGGTAATTGGAGAAAAAAGACTGGCAAATTAATGGATTGATTAATGTTCATCTCGGAAGCCACTTTGGGAAGAAAAGAGGGATTAGTCCTGAGAGATACACTGTCCTTGTGAAATACAAGGTATGGAGGTTTGATAGAAAGAGCCTGAAGCTCCAACACTCTCCTGGCTGAGATAATGGCTACCAAAAAGGCCATCTTCCATGACAAGAACTTCAGATCAACGGAAGCTGCAGGTTCAAACGGAGGTGATACTAATGACTGAAGAACTAAGGTCAGGTCCCACGGTGGGGATGAATTTCTGATAGGAGGTCTCAACAGAAAGGTACCTTTTACAAAGGCCTTACAAATTCTGGTAGCAACAACAGAACCAAAGTTGTCCCCAATATGAAAATGGGAAATAGCAGCCAGCTGAACCTTTACAATAGATGAACTGGCCCCCTGCTGAAAAATATGAGACAAGAATTCTAGAACCGCTGGAATAGGAGCAGTAAAAGGATCCAAGTTCTTATGTGAAGCCCAAATGGAAAAACTTTTCCATTTACTATTGTAAATCTTCCTGGTAGAGGGCTTATGTGCTGCAACCAGAATGGACTTGACTAGGGAAGAGATGCCAGGAGTCCTAGCAATTAAGGGAACTGGATCAGCCAAGCTGCGAGCTTGAGCTCATCCAGATTTGGAGGGGTCATTCCCGAGGGGTGAGAGATCAGATCCGGAATAGGATCCAAGATCCAGAGAGGAGCTATGAGATGAGACCGTAGGCAGGGGAGCCAGACTTGACGAGGCCAGAATGTGGCTATGAGGATAATCTTGCTCCCCAACTGATGAGCTTTCTGCAAAAAGTTTGTGGTGGATACATATAAAGAAGACCGGGTGGCCAAGCATGGACTAGAGCATCTCTAGGGGCTTCCCCTAAGGGAGGAATTGGAGTGAAAAACTCACTGCACTTTATGTTGGAAGGTGATGCGAAGAGATCGCAGCAAGGCTGACCCCACTTGAGGAAGATCTGTTCCGCTACAGAAGAGTTCAGAGTCCACTCGTAAGGGGAGAGAATAATTCTGCTCATTTTGTCCGCCAGAATGTTGGACTGACCTGGAATGTGCATCACTAACAGGAAGCGGTTGGTGGAGATCGCCCATTCCCAAACTCTCATGGCCTCTCTGCAAAGAGGGTAGACCTGGTTCCCTCCTGTTTGTTGATATACCAGACCACTGACATATTGTCTGACTGGATTGCAATAGTCCCCGGAGGTAGGAAGGCATGAAGGGCCTGCAGTGCTAAAAGGACCATCCTCATCTCCGGTACATTTATATGCAGAATGGTCTCTGTATGAGTCCACATGCCTTGGACAGTCCTGCCCGCACAATGCCCCGCCACCCTAGGTGGGAGGCATCCGTGGTCACTGTGGCCTGGGGTAGGGGCATAACAAACGGTCGTCCTTCCCGAAGGTCTCGGGATTGGAGCCACCACATGAGGGAGTTCCTGCAAACCCTGCTTAGGGGGATCAGCAAGTTTAGTGGATGATGTAGAATGGATCACTGGACTTGCAAAGTCCACTGTAAAACCCTCATGTGCGGGCGAGCGTAAGGGATCAAAACTGATCGCTGCTGCCATGAACCCCAAAGCTCTCAGGACTAACTCTGCTGGGGGAGCAGGAGACTGAAGAAGAGCTAGCACATGTAGATTCATGCTGTGAAGTCTGTCTGGTGTTAGGAAAGCCTTGACCCAAAGGGAATCTATCCTGGACCCTATAAACTCTATAACCTGAACAGGTTGAAGGAACGACTTCTTGACATTTATAGTGATCCCCAACTGGGGTGATAAATGGAGGAAGAAGTCCCTGGCTAGAGAGAGTAGATGCCTGGTGGGAGTGGTGAGGAGCCAGTCGTCTAGGTATGGGAAGCCCTGTATGCCCTGGAGCCTCAGGTAGGCTGCTACAACTGCCATGACCTTGGTGAACACCCTGGGGGCTGTGGTGAGACCGAAGTGTAGGACACTGAACTGGTAATGATTGGCCCCTAGCCAAAAGTGGAGAAACCTCCTGGACCATCTGTCCATGAGTATATGGTAGTACGCATCCTTGAGGTCTATGGAGCACATCCAGTCCTCCTCCTGCAAGAGGGGCAGGATGGATTGGAGCATAACCATCCAGAATTTCTCCTTGGCAATGAAAAGGTTCATTGTTGACAGGTTGAGAATCAGCCTTAAGTCCCCCATCTTTTTTGGCACCAAAAAGAACCTGGAGTAGATATCTGATCTGGATTGGTCTGGGTACACATGCTGGATGGCTCTTTTTTCTGACAGCTTTTCTATTTCCAAAGCTGCGGCCTCCCTTTGAGTGGGTGGATCATCTGGGAGGTGCCTTGAGTAAGGGGGCTTGTTTATGAAGGGGATTGAATAGCCTCTGGATATTATCTGAAGCACCCAGCAATCTGTCGTGATGGACTCCCATTGACCCAGGTGCCTCCAGAAACATCCCTCGACTGCCTACAGAGAGGATCAGTTAGGCAACCCCTCAGGGCTGCTGTGTGGGTCGGTAGGAAAAGGGCTCCCGTGACCCAAGGTTCTTTGGACCCCCTCTGCCTCTGGGCCGACGTTCACCTTGTCCCCCTCTGCCTCTGGGGGAGAAGGAGTCCTGAGCGTTCTGGGCCTGCTGAGATTTCCAGAACCACATCTTCTTCTGCCCTCGCTGGTTCCTGGAGAAGGACCTTTGAGGGGTAGAGAAGCAGATTCCAATGTCTGACAGTGTTTTCTCGTCTTTCTCGCTCTGGACCAGCATCTCGCGGATTGTCTTCCTGAACAGGGTAGAACCATCAAAGGGTGCATTTGCAAAGGACGCCTTGAAAGATTCTGAGAAATCACAAAGCCGGAGCCAGGCATGACGCCATAAGGCGATACCGGACCCGCTAGCTCTAGCGGCTCCTTCCATGGCGTGGGAGAGTAGCCGCATAGATGTATTTGATATTGATTTGAAAGTGGTCATACGTGCCAAGAAAGTCTGTTTATCCTCGGCCGACGTGGACTCTGGGGGAGACTCAGCATACTCTTTAACCAGGTCCCGTTGCAGTCTAATAACATGGGCCAAGTAATTCAGCACCCTAATAGAGAAAGTAGCTGAAGCAAACATCCACTTTCCAATACGGTCCATTGCCTGTGACTCCTTGTCGGGGGAATAGACCGAGAAACTGTCCTGAACTAGTTCCTTTTTGGTGGCTGCCACCACCAAAATGGCATCTACAGGGGAACCCTTGCTCCATGAAGCTTTGTCTGTAGGGGGGCTCAAAATCTTGTCGGGCTTCCTGGGGATAGGCTCTACAGTGTCGGGTTCCTTCCACGCCCTGGTGGTAATCAGGTCAACCAGAGGGTCGGTGGGGGACACCCAAGAGGTAGATGAGCTTGTGTCGAATGCCTCCAGGAATACCGACTCATCCGAGGAAGGCTTTTTGGTGGACCCCCCCCTTTGGCAGAGCATTTCCATAATGTCCCCGAAGGAGACATCATCAGGGGGTGACTTGGGGGAACCTTCCCCTTCCTCTAAATCGGTATCCTCAGTAAGAGACTCAGGGGAGTCCAAGTGCCTCCTTTTGTACAGGTGTTTGTGAGAAATCTCCTCGGGGGGACTGTCCAAGGGGGGGCTCACCAACGGATTTGTGTTCCTTCAGGGGAACTGGCCATCAGTGACACAGGCTGTCCCTGGGACTGGATGATGGAGGACAAACCGAGCTGCAAGGGAGCAGGGGTGGATCCTGAGGACAGAGCAAGGGGTCTCGATCCTCTAGAGAGAACCCCCTCCACAACATCAAATGCCAAAGGGGAACTGGCCTCTCTAAGACAGGTGGCTGGCACCCTCGGGTCCAACGAAGGGATCGGAGTCAGATCTGAAGCGCTCAGATCTGAGTGGATGATGTGCTCCGACCGCAATGGAGCCAAAGACACACTCGCCCCCTCGGATCCGATGCCCAGCTCTCGGCTACAAGGGCACGGATCCAAAAAAGGATCTGATAGGCTCGAGGGCATGGCCGGTGTTGAGGTAGCGATAACCATCGGTGTTGACTCCCTGACTCTGACGCTCCTCAGATCTGAAGACTCCAAAACCCGGTAGTGGATCGGAGAAGGAGATATTGGGGCAAACAGTGGAGCTGAACTCACCCCCGGGGGGGGGGGGGCAGCAACACTCCCATCTGCAGCTGAGTCTGTAAAAAGCAACGCATCATCCGGTCCATATCTGCCTCCGAGAGGTTTCTAGTAGATCTGGACATGGCCGCAGAAGCCAGTCGGGAGGGCCGATGCGACGACCTCAAAGATGGTTGGTCTTCCTCCTCCTCTGGCTCTGGAGAAAAGCATGGTGAATGGAGCCTTAGGGAGGAAGGCTTGGAAGTCCTCAATGGGGAAGGGAGAACCTTGGCAGGAGGGGCCGAGGGGTCCAATTCAGCCCACCATTTGTGGCTTCTCTCTGTCCCTTTCTCTCTCTCTCTTTCTCTCTATCTCTTCTCTCTTAACTGTCTTTTTTCTCCTCTCAGTCTCCCTGGGACGAGGTGGGAGGGTGAGTCCCAGCCAGGGGAGGAGGACCAAATGGTTGGGCAACCGCAGCCGTGGTTGTCGCTACCAAGGGAGAGGAGGAAGAAGAAGCCGATTTGGTGGGTAGAAGGCCTGCCAGAATCAGCTTATTCTTCCTGTCTCTCAGAGCCCGGGGGTTAAAGGCTGTATAAATTTGGCAGCTTGTGGAAAGATGGGCCACCCCCAAGCAAAGAACACACTGAGTGTGACCATCCGCTGGCGACAGCTTATGTTCACACTCAGTGCACTTAGAAAAGGTACGTTTTTGGCTATCGGCCATACCACACACTCACACGCACACCTGAAGGAAAAGGGGCCTACTGGTGATAGAGGTACGAAGAATAAGGGCGATATAGAGACAGTAATAAGAAAATGAATATCTATCCCAAGAAAAAAATACTACACACACACACAAATAGCTAAGTACCCAAAGTTTTAGCTTTAAAACTGTAAAATACTTAACTCACCTCGAGCTCAAGGAATCCCATGCTTGGTAAAGCCGCGGCAAACGAGATCTGAGGATTGGAAGGAGGTTGCAGGGTAGCATGGTTAAGGGGGTGGAGCTTTGAGCTTGGATCTTTAGCTTGGTATGCTGCCGGCTTTGATCCGTTTCGGATCCGTAACCCACAAATTGCTGATCAAATGAAGTTAACTACTTCAGATCATTGGTTTGGAACAGGAATGTAATATAAAAGCACTTGAGCAAGAGGAGTGTGTAAATATCTGGGAATTGATGAAGGACCAACAATAAAACATGAAGAAATGTGAATAAAACACAGTACAGAATATTTTACAAGGCTAAAATTAATACTGAAAACAGCACTGACATTGAGGAACAAAGACCAAGCTATAAACCAATTTGCTCTTTCTGTCTTAACTTACAGTTTTGGAGTGAATGACTGGCGCCAAAGGGTGTTGGATATGTTGGACCGGAAAAAACAAGAAGGATACTTCATGCTCCTCAAATGATTTATAAAAATCACTGCAGACCAAGATTATGCATTCCCCATTCTGGACGAGGTATGGGCCTCCTTGAAATTGATTACATGTATCGATCTGCAATCATGGGATTACATACTTATCTGCTGACCTCACAAGACCCAAAAGTAGTGAAAGTTTTGAAACATGAGGAGAATAAGTCTAAGATGATTTCCCTGCTTAGTTTAGCAGAAGCATATCGGCTTTAAGTGGGGATGGAAATCAAACCAGAAGTAGATAAAAATCAGATAGCAACTGAATGTGACAAAAAACAAAAGGAAGAATATAAGGTGAAGGGTCAGATGAGAAGGCAAGAAATGTGGAAAATGCATAAATATAGTTGCAAGTGCAGAAATCTCTTGGAACAACCTCATATTGATCACGATCAAATGCAGGAATGGTTAAGGAAAGGTGAATTTAAACCAAAAGATGAAAGGTTAATATTGGCGACCCAAGACAGTGGACTATGTACACGTTGGTTTACAAAGTGTATTGAACATGTGGGAGAAACAGACAAATCTAGGTTTTGTAAAACAGAATTGGAAACAGTCAAACATCTTCTTGCTGGTTGTGATATACTAATGGCAGAAGGACTGCATACTGAAAGGCATAATAATGCAGTGAGACTGTTGCACTGGGGATTGTGCAAACATTGTAATACTGAGGTAGCTGAAAAACACTGGAAACATGAGTGACAAAGCATCACAGAAAATTATGGTCTATATCACATGGGATCATCCATTACCAACAGTTCAAAAAATAGATGTGAGAAAACCAGCTACAGTAGTCCATGAAAAGAAGACAAAAGTAGCATTGATCATTTAAATTGCTATACCCAGTGAGTACAGTGCCTTATGCACAGAGAGACACAAAGTCATAAGATGCCAGTATTTGCAGGCAGAAATGAGGGCAATGTAAAAGAAGGATATAGTAGTAGGAGCAATAGGTCTTATAAAAATAGTTTACAATCTTACTTGGATATGTTACCAATATATGTAACTCCATACACACTGCAGAAGGGGTTATCATTGGACACATTGTGGGTGCTGCAAAGAACACTTCTGGCTAACATCAAACACTGAAACAATACTAATTTTATGAAATTTAATCATACTTTAACTTAGGAGCAAGGTCTATTCGTTTCATTGTATTAGAAATCCAAAAGATTTAGAGAATTTAAAAAGGCAAAACAGACACACATAAATAAATAAATAAATAAATATATATATATATATATATATATATATATATATATATATATATATATATATAAAATCTATATATTAATATATATATATATTAATATATATATATATATATATATATACACACACACACACACACACACACACACACACACACACACACACACACACACACACACACACACACACACACACACTGGATTATAATAATAAAACAAGTAGCATATATTTCAGTTAGTAAGTGTGTTTATGACTAAAGCCCATAGGAATAAAGACATTTAGAGGTACATGCAAACTACCCCAAGGTTGTGTAGAACAGTAATTTTCATAGCTTTTTTATGATCTAAAAGGATATTTCATTGACATTATATAGAAGGATAAGGCTGTCAGCTGTAGTTCCTGTGGGACAGGGTTTGATTCCCTCAGCCCTAATTTGCCTACTGTGTGACCTAGAGCAAGTCACTTAACCAGACATTGTTCTCTAGTTGTCCCTGAAAAGGGACTGTGTGCTAGTGGACCTACCTGGTTAACAAATAGTTGTTATTATTATAATAGTCCAAAGAAACATCTGACAACTATAATCTACCAGGGTTACATCAGTGCTTCCAATAATTAACTGCAGAATGTGCAACAGCCACTGCAAAGTACTTCAAAGAATACTATCTATGCTGTTTGACACTTTGTAGTTTTTTTTTCTTCATTCACTTAAACTTCTTGATAGTCCATGCATTGTTGGGTTTATCAATCATGCATGTGAACTCCCATTTTCACTCCATCTGTCTAGAATCCCTGGCAGTTAAGTGCCACTTCTTCCAGTTTAAACTTAGAATTACACCTGCCTTCCTTTCAGGGTACCTAGTGGCTAGTAAAGGCATTGGTAATAGTTAATCTGTTTGATAGGTAGAAGGCAGCTAAAGCTGCAGCTTTCTTTATCTGTAGACCAAGGAAGAACTGCTTCTGTCGTTATTATTTCTAAATCTTGATAAAGAGTAGCATTTCATGTATACTGAACAAGTAGACCTTTGTTGCATTAACTCCTTTCTTTGACCCTCCAACTGAATAGGTAACATACACATGCTAGTAGTTTTTTACAGCAATGAATACTATATATAAATATGGCTTTATATAATTTTTTTTCACATATCTGCTATAATTATACATTTAATTAAATAGAATAAAAGATTTACATGGTTTGATTGAAGATAAGCAAATTATGTTAGCAGATAAAGGGGGATCCTTGTTGTAATGAATAAAAAAACAATACAAGTAATGTATTCCTAAAATGTTGTCAAACACTATTTAGTACAAAATTTTAGTCAATTTTTTATTTTTTCTAAATACTGAGAGAATGATCATTTGTAGTTTGAACCATAAAAGCAAAGTACTCATACTAAAACTCAATTTGAACTGGAAAAAACACTTACCATTGATGAAATGTTTGAAATACCACATGTATAACACTTATTTAACCATACTTTTCTATTTAAAAAAATATTTATTTTATATTAATAATCACAGACTGTGCACCATCATGGCATGACTAGCCAATAGACAGTGTAAAATATGGGTCTAGTTAATTCAGTTGTATTGACTTACGTCGTCAGTGGGCATGGGTATTTTCTGGTGATAAATGGGTTGATGATCTGGCCTACTCCGATCTATGCCAGCAACCCATGCTTATGATGGGAGGGGTGTGTGTGTGCATGCCCCGACTGGCCAGTGTATACCCACTTTAAAGCCTAGCAGCCCTGTGTCAATAAGCTACTGGCTGGCTGGTGTCCAGTTGCCTAGCCTGGGTAACCTGGGATAGTTGCACTGAGTGAAAGCTGGAAGTAAAATCAATTAGCCTGCCAAACATGAACTAAGAATTGCTATACTGTGTAGAGTCACTGACAGGATGGAGCTTGGAAGTGGATGATTTAATTGTATAGAGGAGAATGGACATCCTATATATCTATGAGGCAAGATGGAAGGGAAGTGCAGCAAAACCACTTAGCTTGGGCTCCAGTGTCAACTGCTCAGGAGGAGGACAGGCTAAAATTGGTGAGGGAATTGTGGTGAGATAGGCTTCAGGAGGCCATGATTGATGTCATCAGAATTAGTGATAGACTCATGGCAATCAGAATCCAGCCTAATGATAGGACAGTATTCATAATTGCAGCCTATGCCTCATAGTACGGTTGCGATAGTGAAGAGAAGATTGAATTCAGACAGCAGTTGCAGGACGTACTAGATAAAGCAGAAAAACATGAATTGGTGTTGATAATGGGTGACTTGAATGCACATATTGGAACAGGCAGAACTGGATATGAGGACTGTCTGGATACACATGGGTGGGGCAACAGGAATAAAGAAGGAGAAGCCATTCTAGACTTCTGTTTGGCAAATGGCTTGATTGTAGCCAGTACATGGTTCAGAAAGAGAGACAGTCACAAGATCACATACAAGATTGACCAACATGCAACTCAGGTAGACTTCCTCTTAGTAAGAAAAGTGCACTGGGGCAGAATCAGTGATTGCAAAGTCATCCCCAGTGAAACAGTCAGCTCACAGCATAATCCACTGGTTGCCGAAATCAGCTGTAAGGCATTGTCAGAGAAGGCACTAAGCTGAACAAAGACCAGGCTGAAGACCTGGAACTTGACTAAAGAGGTATGACACAGCAGTTCAAGGACTTACTCAGAGCTCTGGCACCCCAAGAAGAGGAGGGAGAAATAGGTTGAGTTGAAGAAGAATGTCAGCACCTCAAACAGCATGTGTCAGGACTACAGAATAGATATGTAGCCAAGCCAGGTATGAAAATAAGGTACATAGGAAAAGCTGATGGTGGAATATAGAAGTCCAGGAAGTCATCAAATGAAAGAAGTGCAGGAAAAGTCAGAGATAGAAAAGATGGACCAGGCAGGAGGTTAAGAAAGGAGTTGCAATAGCAAAGACCGGGGAATCAGAGTCACTCTACAAGCTTCTGGAAAACGACTCAGTAGGTGACACAAAGAAACTATATCAGGTTGTGAGGCAAAGACAAAAAGATAAAGAAGACAGTCAGGCATCCTTCATAAGTGATGCCAGCAACAACTTGCTCACCGGTCCACAGGACCTCAAAGGTTTATGAAAAGAGTACTTCCAGCAGCTTCTGAATGAAGAAACCCCACAGAAGCTGTACTGCCCCAGACATAACCTACAATGAGAGAAGAAGAGGAGCCCACCATAGAAGAAGTAAGAATAGCATTAAGAAAAATGAACTCAGGGAAAGCAGCAAGTTCAGATGAGGTCACAGCTGATCTGATAAAAATGCTAGGTGAGATTGGGAACAAATGGCTCCTGAGAGTACTCATAGTAGTGTGGAGAGAAGGGTCTATACCAGATGACTGGAGAATAAGCATACTCATGCCAGTGTATAAGAACAAAGGGGACATTCACAAGTATGGGTTGTCCAGAGGTATCAAACTCCTGTCACATTGCATGAAAGTTCTGGAGAGGGAGACTGATAAATGGATACGCAGAGTACTAGAAAGTAAGATGGCAGATGAGCAATTTGGATTCAGATCAGGATGTAGCATGACTGACCAATGTTTGCAGTGAGACAGATAGTTGAGAAGAAGCTACAGATGAGAAAAGAGTCCAACTGGGCATTCTTAGGCTTTGAGAAAGCACATGAAAAGGTCCCAAGAAAGCTGATTTGGGCAGACCTGCAGTGGTTTGAAGTCCCAAAAATATTGGTAGAATTAGTGCAACTTATATACAAGGACCCAATGACTCAAGTACAAACAGTGTTCAGTCTCACAGAGGGGTTCCCAGTGGGTGTAGATGTGCACCAGGATTTAGCTCTGATCCCACTGCTGTACATACTGGTGATGAATTACATTAGCAAACAGGTCAGAGGAAAGATCAACAAAGCTGCTGTATCCACATGATGTGCATTACAGGCAGACCCTCAGCAAGAACTTTAGCAAAGTGAAGGGGTATGGAATGTAAAACTGAAGGCACATAGGATGAAACCGAGTACAGATAAGACAGTGGTGATGGCAGCAAATGGGGAAAATCAGAAGAAGAAGAGAAATGAGATAGAAGGGAAGATAGTGTAACAGTTTAACACTTCAAGTATCTGGGAGGGGTGCTTGAGGAGAAGGGAAGTCTGAATGAACACGTCAAAGCTAGAATCAGAGGGTCTACAGCCAAATGGCATAGAGTGTCAAGTGCTGTGTATGACAAAAGAATGCCAAAGAAACTGAAAAGTAAGGTGTAGAAAACAGTAGTGCGACCTGTACTATTTTATGGTACAGAAACCTGGCCAGGAAAAGCAGAGCAGATAAGGAGACTAGAGATGATGAAAATGAAGTGCCTGAGATGGGTGGTAGGATGCACACTGTGGGATTGATGACGAAATGAGGACAGAAGAGCAGAAACAAAAGTAGCTCTGATTGCAGAAAAGATCAAATAGGACAGATTACGGTGGTTCAGGCACATGTGTAGATAGGCAGAAGACAATCTGGTAAAGAATATTTGGGAAAGGCAGGAAGAAGGCAGGGGGACATGAGGGTCACTAGCAAAGAGGTGGATGGATTGTGTGGGAAAATATCTGCGACATTAAGGCATGGACATCAAAGAAGGCAGGAGTGTGGCACGGAATAAAGACAAGTGGCAAAATTTAACATGACACCCCGACCCCATGTAGAAAAATAGGAAAAAGGGAGTTGATGATGATTATTATAGTAATAATGACATTCAAACCAGGAAACTTGTCTGCTTCCACTAATAACTCCCACTGTTCAACATAGTTGATTGAAGTAGTCAGTTAAGGATAATTGAAGACTGATATTTTGAATTTTCTTATGGTTAAAAATCCTAGGTTACCAGGCATCTTTGGAATCCTACGATTCATAAAAATCTGATGTGGCCCCCATTTAGACTTATTGTTGCAGCAGGAATGGTCAACAACTAAACCACTGACTGAGCATCTTTCACAGCCAGTTGTTGGTCAAATTATTTTATTAAGGACTCATAATTTTGCCATGAGAGGTATTATAGGAGTTGACAATGCAGTGTTGTCACCCTTAGCATGATTTCACTCTTCACAGTTATTTCTAAGGAGGAAGGAATTGCGTTAGGTTCACAGGAAGTAAACCACTCAGGAGTCTACCTCAATTTCCAAATTGTTCCAGAGGACGGTCTGGTTAAGTGAATTGCTCAGTCTCAGTAGGCAAATTGAGGATGAGGAAATCAAGTCCTGGACTAAAGGAAGCAGCTAAGTAAAACTACTTAGCCTCAATCCTTTGCAGTACCTGTCAGTTAACCAGCACATTTTTTAGATCAATATAAAATGTGCTACGGATAAATGCCAACTTAGATTGTACTTTGTTAGACATGATTCTGGAGAGTATTTTTAAATGACACATACCAACAGATTATAAGGGGGGAGGGGCTTTAATGGCTCCAAGTTATGCTAGTTTATTTTGGCAACCCTGGAAAATAATATTGTCGTTATATCAGGATTCTTTGTCAAAGCATGTTATATGTGCATTTTATTGACATTTTTATTTTTATTCATTCTTGGGTATAGGTTCATAGGTTGGTACTAAGCTAACTGCCCTTGTGAGCCATTTTAAGCCTAGCCAATTATCCCTTGTGAGACTTAAACCCTGCACCTTGTGCTTGTAAGGCAAACACCTTAACCATTAGGCCA
This sequence comes from Protopterus annectens, assembly GCF_019279795.1. Lineage (NCBI taxonomy): Eukaryota > Metazoa > Chordata > Ceratodontiformes > Protopteridae > Protopterus > Protopterus annectens. The sequence continues at coordinate 1,272,863,633 of NC_056745.1, forward strand.
TGTTGAAATACTTTGTGAGTTTTAAAATCAAGGTACCACTTTTTTTAAGTTTGAGCTGAAATCAGGACAATCAGAACTACATTATTTGGATATGATGGTGCACAAGGGCAGTCATGGGGCCCTGCCTATCAAAATATACAGAAACCAGTGACTGTCAACAAATATTGGACTTTTTAAGTTTGTATCCTACCCATACTAAATGTTGTATAGTAAAAAGCAAGTTTATCAGAACCCTGTGGCTTGCAGGTGATGATAATATATTTATAGAAGCATGTCAAGAAATAGTACATTTTTTAAAAGACATTCATTATCCTAATGACATTATAGAATTGACTCATTTTAGTATTATTTACAGCAGACAAGAGCAATGTGCATCTGTAAATAAAGTTGTTTTACAAACCTGTGAGAGTGACAGGGGTTTGGATAAGGTGTAAGTCTATATCACTTATCCATGTGATAGACGGTGAAGAAAATTACTAAAAAAAAACACCACAGTGTTTTAAGTCTTCACCAAGCCTTGAGCTGTTACATTAATGAAATTCTGGCATTTGTAGACAAGAGAAGTAGAAATTTGAAAAGCATGCTTGATGGTGGCTCTGTTGATCCTGCTAAAGCTGTTGTAAATAAACTAATAAGGACCTACTCGTGTTTCAGATACAGTGTCAGTTTATCTTTAGTATGTATGTGTTGAACAGATGGAAAGAGTACTTTGAGGGGTTGATGAATGAAGAGAATGAGAGGGAGAGAAGGTTGGATGATGTAGGGATAGTGAATCAGGAAGTGCAATGGATTAGCAAGGAGGAAGTAAGGATAGCTATGAAGAGGATGAAGAATGGAAAGGCTGTTGGTCCAGATGACATATCTGTGGAAGCTTGGAGGTGTTTAGGAGAAATGGCAGTGGAATTTTTAACCAGATTGTTTAATGAAATCTTGGAAAGTGAGAGGATGCCTGAGGAGTGGAGAAAAAGTGTCTTGGTACCGATTTTTAAGAATAAGGGTGATGTGCAGAGCTGTAGTAACTACAGAGGGATAAAACTGATCAGTCACAGCATGAAATTCTGGGAAAGAGTAGTAGAAGCTAGGTTAAGAAGGGAGGTGATGATTAGTGATCAACAGTATGGCTTCATGCCAGGAAAGAGCACTACAGATGTGATGTTTGCTCTGAGAGTGTTGATGGAGAAGTACAGAGAAGGTCAGAAGGAGTTGCATTGTGTCTTTGTGGACTTAGAGAAAGCATATGGCAGGGTGCCTAGAGAGGAGTTGCAGTATTGCATGAGGAAGTCGGTAGTGGCAGAGAAGTATGTAAGAGTGGTACAGGATATGTACAAGGGTAGTGTGACAGAGGTGAGATCTGCAGTGGGAGTGACAGATGTGTTTAAGGTGGAGGTGGGATTAAATCAAGGATCACCTCTGAGCCCTTTCTTATTTGCAATAGTGATGGACAGGTTGACAGATGAGATCAGACAGGAGGCCCCCTGGACTATGATGTTTGCAGATGACATTGTGATCTGTAGTGAGAGTAGAGAACAGGTGGAGGAGACCTTGGAGAGATGGAGATATGCTCTAGAGAGAAGAGGAATGAAGGTCAGCAGGACTAAGACAGAATATATGTGTGTGAATGAGGGGGAGGAAAGAGGAATGGTGAGAATGCAGGGAGTAGAGCTGGCAAAGGTGGATGAGTTTAAATACTTGGGATCAACAGTTCAGAGTAATGGCGAGTGTGGAAGAAAGGTGAAGAAGAGAGTACAGGCAGGGTGGAGTGGGTGGAGAAGAGTGTCAGGAGTGATTTGTGACAGAGTACCTGTAAGAGTGAAAGGGAAGGTCTACAAGAGGATAGTGAGACCAGCTATGTTATATGGGTGGGAGACAATTGGCACTGACAATAAGTCAGGAGTCAGATCTGGATATGGCAGAGTTAAAGATGTTAGTATTTGCACTGGGTGTGACAAGGGTAGACAGGATTAGGAATAAGTATATTAGAGGGTCAGCCCAGGTTGGACGGTTTGGAGACAAAGCCAGAGAGGCGAGATTGCAATGGTTTGGACATGTGCTGAGGAGGGATGCTGGGTATATTGGGAAAAGGATGCTAAGTATGAAGCAGCCAGGTAAGAGGAAAAGAGGAAGACCTAAGATAAGGTTTATGGATGTGGTGAGAGAGGACATGCAGGTGGTTGGTGTGAAAGAGCAAGATGCAGAGGGCAGGAAGAAATGGAAACAGATGATCCACTGTGGCGACCTCTAATGGGAACAGCCGAAAGAAAAAGAATACAGGGAAACTGTTGGATTTAATCAGAGGTACAACTGTGAAACCAGTAATGCTGTTCATCATACCTAGAGTCAGACTTGTAAGTTATGCCATATAAGGAAGACTGGGCAGAGGTTAAAGCAGAAAGTGGCAGAGCATGCTCGAGGCATGAAGGGCCAAGATGTAAAAATGTGTTATGTAAAGAACAGTGACAGTGTATTAATTTTAAAAGGTTTTAATTTGTAGTACAGGAAAATGCTAAAGGTGAAAATCAAAGGGGAGATCTTGGTGCTGTTTTGAAGAGATGTGAACTGCTTTAAAAGTTTAGATTTAATGCATTTTGGCAACCAGATCTGAATGACAGCATTAACCTGGCTAGATTTTTTAAAGTTAATACCTTTCCATTATTAAATAGAACTCTTTTGATTTGATTGGAAGTTGATGTCACATGATCATTTTTTCTATTTAAACAAAAGGATTGTGCTGTATGCAGTCAAATGTTCATTTGTTACTTTTAATGAACAAAAGTGCTTACTAGTTATTAAACGTCTTTTCTGGCTCGGTGTGTTTTCATTGTTCCTATGGAATTAGGTTTTTAAGTTTATTTCTCTGTTTTTATGTTGAATCCATTACTTTTATCATTGATGCTGCCCATTTAAAATTTTGGAGAGTTTTTTCTCCTTTGCTGTGAATGTGGTAATCTATTTATTTTAGTTCTTCCTCTGGTACTGTTGTGAAGAAGCTTAAGTTTTAGATGTTAGTCGGTGTTATTGAAGTTGATGGTTGGTTATCCAGGTCTACGGTTAATCATCAAACGTTCTTCCATCAAATTAAGGTTATAACAAAAGCTCAGTAGGAACCCAGACTAAGTCTAAACACAATAATATTCCAAAACGGACATTATTAAAACTGTTTTTACTCAACTTCAGCCTTTTGGACGTCTGTTTTTAGAATGTTCTTCCATCGAATCTCCAATCATTGAATATTAAATATCGAATGTTCATTCATCAAATATTCTTTACAAAAAAAGTGTGAGATGGGGAAAGCAGCTACTTGGTCAACATTTCCCATCTTGCACAACACAGTATTTGAAACCTACCCAGGTGGGGGGGGGGGCTGCACCCCCCTACACCTGCCACACCCCAACTTTCTCCTTGCTCTTTTTCCCACTGTAGTGCAACCTCAGAGTTGGTATATATAGTTGGGGGGTGTGGGGGCATATCTCCCCACCTGGGTGAGTTTTAAATACTGCGATGTGTGAGACATGGAAATGTTGGCAACTAGTTACTTTCCCTGTCTCACACTTTCTCTGAAACAAACATATAATGAATGAGCATTCGCTGTTTTAATTTTGATGATTGGATGTTTGATGAATGAACATTCGATGATTAACTATAGACCCTGGTTATCCTCATCAGGTTCATCTTATTCTTCTGTTGGTGTTGTTAGCTGTAGTAGTTTGATGATTTCTGTTTTCTTGATTGGTAAAATGTCTGAATTTAGTTGCTGGATGTATTCTTTGTTTTTGTTTTCTTCTTTTCGTGGCATCCTTTTTGAGCCAATGGAAGTATTGCTCTCTTCTTTTTGTTGTTGAACTTGGTGGTTCTTTGGTTTCTTTGTTTTGCAGCCCTTTGCTTCTCTGTAGTTAGTATATGTTTTTTTTGTCTGTTTTTACTGAATCTCCTAGTAATTTTTTTAACAAATAGTAATGTCTATCAGGATCAAAGGGACCATAAGGGGACTAGCCATATATATCTTTAAGGATGGACACTTGAGTTCTTATCATCCTTTCTGAGTACTTAATGGTGTAGTATTAAATGGATTTGCATTTTTGTTGCTTGGCTTTGTCGTTTCATTTTCACATGTTGTTTTTTTTTGTATGATAATCTGTTTCATAGTTGTCTGTTTTTGAGTTTTTTTTTTTGCTTAGTTCTTAAGTTATCTGATATTATCTAGTATTTTTCTTGTCTATTTATATATACCGTGTATCTGGCATTTTTATTATTTTTTTCTTGCATTGTTTGTGTGTGTTTTGCATTTTGTCCAATAAGCTTCCTTAGAAGTTTAGTTGTGGTTTTGTTTGTCAGTGATTTTAAACATCTGTCTCTGTGTTTTTCTGATTCTGGGGGTTTGTGGGCATGCTGGATGTTTTCAATTTGTTTTTGAGTTAGCATTTGTAAGGTTTATATATAAACATGTCTTTGCTTTCTGAATCAGAATATATTAGATATCTGAGAGGCACTTAAGTCTTATAAAACCTGTGGCAGGTATACTGAAAATGTGATTTACTCTGCAATATGTATGATCTTTCAAGCATATGAAGATAGTTGTAAATGTGTAACCTTTTTGTATGAATGTAAAATGAGTGATTAACAGATATAATGGTACTTTAAATTCATGCTGAAGTATATTTAGATCATTAGTACCAATTCCATCTCCTCCCTAAGTTTTTTTTGTTTCAGTTTACATAATTCTTTTTCAGTATAATTAAATTTAATTTCAGCATCTAAAATTACTTGGATGTTACTAGCATAATTTATTACCCCTTTTGTGGAGCCATACTGTTTTGTATACTATTTTGTAAATATAACTATAGTCTGTTGTGTATGACAATAAATTTTAACATCTACACGCGGTTTGTTGATTTGTATGTATTTACTCCTACCACATCATATGTACCTTTCCTATTATGCTCAATATCTGTAAACATATTTTCTTCAAAATTGTCCTGATCTTGTGTCATGCTATGTTGTCTCTTCAGTTTGTTTACTTCAGTTTTCAAAGTTTTAGTTCAACCTCATTTACACTTTTTATATATTTTATCTCTCATGTTAATTAAATATATTGTTCTTATGGAAGTATATCCTCCTGATCTTGATGTTAAACTTTTTTAAATAATTTATGTATTTATTTAATTTCCCTTTCAAAACTTGTCATATCCCTTTTGCAGTCTCTCCACTGAATGTGTCACTTCAATGAAATTTTACATAGTGACTGTTTTGCTTCCAAATGGTCTGTTTAATCTTCTGTGCATTGGTTTAGATTTCAGTTTGGCAGAATTATCTAGGAGTAATTTAACCTTTATAACCCAATGATCACTATACATCAAAGGTGGTAAAACTTGACAAGAAGTAAAAAGCATTTCCTTAGGAACATGAACAACATCCAATACATTCCATTCCTAGGTTGGTCTGTTTATAATCTGGCAGCAATTGTTGTTCATGAACATATATTTTAAATAATTTCCTTACTGATGTAGAATCAATATTATATAAAGAATGGCCATTAATATTCGAAAACGAGCACTCTGATTGGCCAGCCCAACCAGCGTGCCTGTTGTAAATCCAAGAATATACCAATGGAAAAAGGTCACCTGGACTTCTTTCCGTTCGTATATTCTATAACTTTTATTTTTTTAACAAAAAAAAAAATCTATAGTTCGGACTCGACATGCCAGAGAGGCAACATGGAAGAAATACAAAGAAAATCAGGTACATTATTTAAAACTAAAGACACGTACCTGATTTTATTTGCATTTCCTCCATTCTGTCTTTCTCTCTCTCTCTCTCTCTCCTACCCCTAATGTATCAGAAACTTTTTTTTTTAATTAAAAAAAAAAAAAAAAAAAACAAAAACAGAGCAATGGAGACTGGGTATGTGTGGGAATGCAAGTTTCATACGCATGCGCAGTACAGCAAAATAAGGCAGCAGGATACCACCAGCTACGGAAGAACAGTATGGTGCCGTTATACAAAGACATTATTTATGAAAAGTAAGTATTTTTTTTCTTAAATAATGTCATTTTATAATAGCAATAAATGACTCCATGGTTGTGGTATATTGAAATTTAGCCACGGTTGGTTTTATTTAATCACTCAGGCCTCAGCCTCGTGATTAAACCACAACAACCATGGGTAAATCTTTAATATACCACACCACATCCTTGGTTATTGCTTAATTATGCTACTCTATTTATGGAAAATTTAAGTCTCCAGTTACCATTATTTTTCCTCTAGTGTTTCATGCAAGAAATGTATGAATTCATCTAGATCATCAGCACTTGACTTTGGTAGTCTATACACCCCAACAATTGTAATCTACTCTATGGTTGTCTTTATTGTTACAGTTACATACATCTACAGTACTGGTGTTATCCGCAGACATGTAATAATCACAAGTCTCTTAACATTTTTAATCTCTAATAACACCTCCACTTGATTTTTTGTTGCAATGCCTGTTATATAAGCCTTTATCATTAACAACCAGGGAAAATGAATCCATTTTTGCTATCTGTGAACTGTTAAACTTCTGATGTGGCAAAAATCCTGTCTTTTGTGAGTCAAATATTGCAATATATCTGCTGCAAACATTGTCTTCTCTTGATTTGATGTTTGTACTCTGTCGTGTCTAAATACATGTAAGCCCAAACATTTCCACTTTTTTAAAATAGGTCATTTATTCATGTAGGTATTTAACCAAAAATCTTTCTAGCCAAGCTAACCTGATTCTCCTTTCTATATGTGATTTGTGAAAAATATATCCTAAAACGTATACAAGCTCTGCCACCTAAGAGGGCTATAAGTTCTCTGCTAACAGCCAGTAAGTCCTTGAAGATGAAATCATTTGAACCAACATGAGTAAAAATAATTCTATACTTCCTTACATTAATGTATTGAAAGGCCCTCACATGCTATATTTTGCTCCTGGTAAGCACAACACCATCTGATGGTCATTACCTCTCTGTAAATGTACTGGTTTCTCTAAAACTGAACATTCAGTAACTATTAATCGTTTCTGACCAGATGTGAAAGATCTCCCACTTCTAATTCAGTAATATTTGCTATATCAGTTTGTTAGTAAAGAATGATCTTCATAACCATTAGTCTTACTAATCTCAAAGTCTTCACAACTTATTTCATTTGCAAACATGCATTTCTCATCTAGCTGTCTTTGTACTTCAACGATCTGAGCTATATTGCCAACTTCAGTCTTTCTCCTCTTTTTTCTTACAGTGATATTTTATAATCCATCCAAGTTCATTTTAGATTTCCGCATTTTAGTTTGTCCAGTGCCTCTTTTTTCTATATTCTTTATAGAAAAACAATGACATTTTCTGTAGACTGAATATTTTGTATGTTTGTAGGTGATTACAAGACTAGCAACCCCAAGGGGCCTTTTTAAGCCTAACAAAGCATTCCAATGTGGAAACAAACCCTGTACCTTGGGTCTCTAAAGTAATTCCTTAACAATCAGTTGTGATTGAACAAGGTTATCATTCCCTGTAATATATTTGTTACATAACAAAGCAGCATCTTTTTCAATACATATTCTCTTTGCATTAACTGCATTAATCAGTTTCTTTTTCCTTCCTATTTGTTTGTTGTGAACTTCTTTCTTTATTTTTTGTTGTGTTTTACATGATCTGAATCCTCTGATTGCTGACTACTTGCATCCTGATTTCCAAAGCTGCCATTAGTAGGATCATGTTTAGTAGGTGTTGTGTTATCTTTACCGGAAACTTTGTTGGGTTCACTACAGGCACTCGAGAACCAAGTGCATGCAAGAGCCATGGACTAGAGTGCCTTGTAGATTGAGCAGGTTGCTGCTTATTCTAGAACTTGAAGATGAGTTCAGGTAGCAGTTGTGTTAAAGGAGTGCCACTCATGTTTGAATTTGAATATGCGTTTAGGCAAGCAACTACAGGGAGGAAGTCAGATGGGTGCTTGGGACTAGGGAGCTAGGGGGAATTCTATGGATAGGGAGCTGGAAGGGAGTTTTTGGTTTAGGGAGGGAATCTGTGTTTTATGTTTAAGGAGTAATGAGAGTTTTAGGGTGAGGAAGCAGGAAAGAAGTTTTAGGTTTAGGCAGAGTGCTGGAGATTTAGAATTAGGGAGTGAGAAGGGAGTTTTAGGCTTAGGGAGCAATCAGAGAAATTAGGTTTAGGGGGGTTGTAGTTCTATGTTTAAAATGCAGGAAGGAGTTTCAGGGTTAGACAGTGCGGATGGAGTTTTAGGATTAGATTTAGGGTTCTAGAAGGGCTGTGGGAACTAAGTAGTTATGGAGGATTCAGTTAGCTGGAGTTCAAGCATTTGCTTATTTTGGCAAGTGGCAGTGAAAATCTGTATCATGAGCATGTTGGACACAAGTGCTTGTAGTATGCATGGCTTTATCATTTTATCTGAATCCCATACTATTGCCATTGTGGAATTTGACACTGTTGCTTTGCTCATATAGCACCAGCAGAATATGATTTTTGAATCTCTGAATTCTAGCCTATATCTTAATCAGGTCTATATCACTTCCATGAAAACACAAGTACTGGAACACCTATTCATCAACCCCAATACAGCAAACAGCTGTTTATTGAACACTCACATTAGCGAGCATTTTTCCCAGGGTAAAAAGTTAGCTGTTCAACATCTAGAAATTGCCATTTTTCCCACTGTAGTGCAATCTCAGAGTTGGTATATTTATGTAAGGGAGTGTGGGGGCATAGCCCCCACTTTGGTGGGTCGTTATACTGCAGTGTGTGTATTGCTTGGCATGTTGGACAGCTAACTCTTTGCTCTGGGAAAAGTTTTGCTTATGTAGAGATTCAATGAAAGGAGCAATTACTGAATTGGGGTCTATGGATAGGTGTTTGAGTACTTGTGTTTTTGTGGAAGTGATACAGACTCATCTTAATCAACCATGTTATATGTCTTTTTGCACTGTTTAATTTAAATAATTTGTAGAGATATGATTTCTGAATCTCTGAATTCCAGTCTATATATTAACCAAGCTTTTTGCATGTCTTGTCTAATGTCAATAAGTTTAGATAGCACTGTACATAAAATATAGCTTTAGAGCATGTATGTATTTGCTGATTTAGCGCTTTTCCTTATTTTTTGACTTTAGGTATAGTGATTTGTTAACAACCATTTTAATAAAATGTCTTTGTCCTTACTCTCTGGATGCATGGCTTGGATGTGCATCTCCCTTCTAGTTGTTACTGTTAGGGTAGAATTCAAGTAAAAGGGAGGATCTGCTTTAAAGTATGACATGACCCCCTAACAGTGAAGGGAAAAGTTATACAAAACAGTATTCAGAGGCAGCTGCAGTATACCTTTCTTTGTCTCTTTACTGCTCTAAAACTATAGATGCTATTCATAATTTTTCAAAATAGGATGTAATCAGGTACAGAGGAGAAGCTGCTTTAAAATGTGACACACTCATGACAGCGAAGGGAAAAGCTATGCAAAAAAGCATTCAGTGGCACCTGAAAGTTACCTCTCTGTGCCTCTTTACTTCACTAAACACTTTAGGTAATTGTTGTAGGTGATGTTTTTGAACCATATTTCACAAAGTTAATTATTAAGAAGATTGCCACAGCCAAGTCTGCATGTACAGTGGGTACACATTGCTTACCTGTGTTTTTACTGCTGTAGTCCCCCCATGGGCTGCTTTAATGTTTAAGCATGTTTGAGCACCCATCAATACATCATTGCAGTTATACTGCTCCCATTCTGCAGTTATCCTTATAACTAGTTTAGTGGTGCATCTTACCTTTTAGTGTCTATATTTAACAGCCATGGCAAAACCATGACTATTTTGTTTACCTTTTTAGGCAGGGCAGAATCACTGGGTTTGAGCAAGACCAGACTGATTGTCTTCCACTAATGTGGGGGTGTGGCCCATTTTTCATTTCATCCACCCCAATTCCCAGCCACCCCCCATATCCGCACATTTATTCCCACTGTACTCCTCCCATTTTAATGACACCACAAACCTGCTTAAAGACATAGCAATATATTGGGACACTTTCCAAGCATTCACCCACCCTATACTATCCATCATAATAGTATTAATATTCTCTTCCCCACTCACTCACTCACTCACTCACTCACTCACTCACTCACTCACTCACGGACACAGTGGCTTCTCTTTTAATACAGCATTCACTTTAGCACTTCTGACATTCTCTTTCCCACTCAGTTACTTAATGACTGCTCAGTAAATATCCACCCTTCCTTTCCTTTGCACTATTGCACAACCTCACCTTCTTATCTAAAAAAAAGCACCTCTTCGTTTGGCAGCCCACCTATTAGCTCCTCTACACAACTTTACTTCATCAAACCATCTTTTATTCCTAACTTCAAACTATCCTCTCCCTTTTCTACCTTACCACATTATTCTTATTCATACTTAATGCTGCAAATTCCTATATTTGATTATCAGCTCTGTCTCACGTCTTATCCAACGCACTCATTATTCTTATCACCCTTAACTATCCTTAACATCACTCTTAAGTCTTGCAGATCTTTGTGTCTAACTTTATAACTTCATCAGTTCTCCATCTCATGATGACATTATAGCTTTATTGCTTCCCCATCTTAATACAAGTAAATATGTTATTCACTAGCTTAAATGCTCTACTTCTCTCTCCTTACAGACTACCAACTCACTGTTACACCTGCAATTTCCTGACCTACCAAAAATCTCCATTTAGACCATTCTTCTCAAAATTTTTCACCAGAAAATGCTCTACATCTGTTTAGCAGCTGAACTTCGCTTTACTTTAAATAAAAAAAAAATATTGCCTCTCATCACTACCACCCCAGAACAAGGCAAAAAAAAGTAAAAATAAAAATTACTATGATGAAATTATTTCACTCTCTCCAGCATTCTTCAGCAATTAAACTGTGGTGATATACACCCTAACCCAGGCCCTCTACATTCTTCTCACCCACATCACTTCTGGTCACCTCTGGTAACTCCAAATAAATAAACTTTATATCTCCTTAAATATACATGGCATATGTATTAAAATCACTGAACTGCATGCAGGGATCTCTTGTTAAACACAAAATATTGTTACCCTTACTGGGACATGGCTGAAACCTAATATAAAAGTCTCAAAAATTCTGCCCCCAAGATATAGCATTATTAGAGCTGACAGGCTAAATAAAAGAGCTGGGGGAGATTTCCTCTGCTGTAACTCATCTGAAATTTCTTGTCTCACAAAACTCTGCTCAAATTTAACAAAGCAGAGTTACTTATCTCCTACATAAAATTAGATGAGCACAAACTCCTTTGTATAACTGTTCTATATATCCCCCCGGAAACACTATATCTACCCATAAAGACATCCATTACTGGAGCTCACAAAATATTACTAAATAAAACAGCCACCTTAGGTGGTCAGTTTCAATGGGAGTACTTTTACTCTTAACTATCCTTCTTCTAACATTAACTCTAATGGCTTCAAACAGCTTATTATTTCTCCTGCTCACTATAATAAATCCTGGGATACTAGTTCCATTTTTAATTGATTCCAGTCTCTGATCATTGCAACTGCACCCCATCAGGAACTTTTCCTGAATTCCTTAGTGGTCACTGTCCTAGATATGCTAACCAACATATTACTCACCATGCTAAACAAGTATATGAAATACTTGTAATCTCTCAAAATGTAACTCTGAATCATTTCTATCTGCTCTAAACTCATTTAACTGGGCTATTCTAAAAGATGTCCTACTAGACAAGGCAGTAGAGGGGTTCAATTTAACTTCTTAAACATTCTAAACAGCCTTGCATCACTATGTAGAAAGAGAGTAAAATCAAGCTTTGTCCCTTGGCTTACTAGAGTAGAACTCTTACGTAAAATGGAGACAAGGCATGCAACTGCTGGCAGAAACTTAAAACTCTACAAAGCTACAGTGTTTTAAAGAACTTTCTAAACTTTACAAAAAGCAATTCAACCTTGATAAGAAATAATAGTGTTCTGCTATACAAAAAAACATAGATATAACCCTCCAAAATCCCAGTCATCCATTAAACAGATTTTGCAACCAGGAAGTAACAATGTCCTTACCCCTTATCTCAATAACTCCTTAGAAACTGACATCAAGTTTAACTCATACTTCACTAACAACATAGTTACCCTCACTAATGAATCCTTTCCTGACTTCCTGACATCTCTCTACCCCAACTCCTAGTACAATGACCGTCACACAAAAACCAGTCATGTCCACCTTCATAAAAAAATGATCTAAACTTAAACCCTGCTCATCATCTGCCTATAACCTTCCTGCAGAATACCTTACAATTATTGCTAATATCATTGGATAGCCATATTCTAGCCTTATAAACAGGTCAATGCAGGAAAACTATACTAGTACAATCTGGATAAAAGCCATATTACCCCTGTCCATAAGGTGACACCTCTACCAAGATATCTGACTTCAAACCCATTGCCAACTAATCCATCCTCTCAAAATATTGGAAAAATGTGTCCATAAACAACTGTTCCAGCATCACTTAAAGGAATAATTACTAATCAATATTCAGCATGGCTTTAGACCTGTCCATAACACAACAACTACCCTCCTACATTTTAACAGATAACATAAATACAGCCAGGGATGGAGGTAAACTTGTATCTTCCTTACTCCTAGACTTATCAAAAGCTTTTGACAGTGTGTCTCATAAAAAAAAAGAAAAAAATCGTACTACAACTGACCACAATGGATATCTCACAACCTACTTTTGAGTGGTTTAATAATTACTTGTTAAAGTGGTACCTAGCCAAATGGAGTTCTACCTTTTCCCCTTATCTTTCCCTCAATACAAGTGTCCCACAAGGTTGTATTCTTAATCATCTTCTATTTAATATGTTTATATAATCTTCATATTTCTATACAGCAAGCAGCCGTTGTACAGTATGTAGACAATTCCACCCTTATCTGCCTCTCAGATAATCTAGAAAACTTAGAAAAAAATTTACACAACATGAAAACTGGCTTTGTAATCACAAACTCCTTCTTGAGCCAAAGAAAACCAAACTACTAGCATTTTTCTGAAAATCACTTACCGATGAGAAACATAACTTTAAAAATCACATCAGTAAATAATACACCGATTGAAGTAGTGCCCCATACAAAACTGCTGGGGGTTACAATAGATGACAACCTCAAATATGACCTCTACATACAGAACAGTATAAAAATACACACACACACACACACACACACACACACACACACACACACACACACACACACACACACACACACACACAGAAATTAGGACTGATATATAGAGCCAAATAAATTCCTTGCTGCATCCACCAACTTATTCTTGCTACTACATTCCTGCTTCCTGCTCTATTGTACGGTTCTCCCATCTTAACTAACCTCTACGTTACCCTATAATTCAAGCTAGAACAGCACCAACACCATTTAGCTAGATTTGCAGTTAGTACATGTCACAGAAAACATCAAGTTCTGCTCTAAAAACTCTAAATTTGTTAGTGTTATCCCACCAGCTAAATCATACCCAACTTCTCTTAACAGACAGAACTGTATTTAATCCCACTTCCTGCCCAGATATAAATAATATTTTCAACCACAACCTCACAAATTATCACTTTGAATTTTCTGACAAAAATCTACTTGACATCTATAAGCCTTACCAAAACTACAGTCAAACTCTATACTCACAGTATGTAAAAAGCAAAAGTCTGGAATACAATTCCTGCATCAGTCAGGGCAATATAGCATTCATTCATTTAAGCTGCTAGTAAAAGAATTCCTGCCTGACTCCTGGCTTTGCACTTGTTGCTTTCCTGGCTAATAATTTCAGCTCATTCTCCTTTACTGCCTGTTTACATCATATCCCTCCTTTTCCTTGTTTTATTTGTCTTACTCCTATTTTCCTTACTCTTAGTCTTATTTTTATCCTTATTTCTCCTGCCTCCTGTATCTATTCCACGTATCACCTCTAACAAATAGTTGTTTCTCACTCTCCCTCCCTCCCTTCCTCACCTCCTCCTCCTCCTTATCCATTATTTGAATGTTCCATTTGCTTCATTAATGAGTAATAAACTCATTCACTTATAACATAAAAAATTGTTTCAGTGCTACATGATATGGTACCTGTCTAATTTACTGGTGGTATATATGTGTTATTCTACATCATATATGAATTCATATTTGCTATGAATGTATGTTTTTACAGTATTGTAATATGATGTCAGTTTCACCTATCTATAGATGTGTTTTACGTGTGTGTGTGTGTGTGTGTGTGTGTGTGTGTGTGTGTGTGTGTGTGTGTGTGTATGTGTGTGTATGTGTATCTTCTGTTCTTACATTTGTGAAGCTTTTCTCCATGGGCCTTTGCTAAAAATGCATAAAAATATCCAATCAGATTTTCCAGTAAACAAATGTCAATAAATAAATGAATAAATAAATAAAACAAAAACAAAACCGATGTCAAACTGATAAGCCATATCCTATAACACCCTCAGTGATAGTCTACATTAGTTCCTTCTAGCAATCTGACACATACAATGCTAGCTGATGGCTTGTTCGTCCATTTGTTTACTTATTTTACACACATCATATTTTGAGTCTTTTACTTTTTAAGGTGTGCTACCCTAGACATAGGAAAACCTGGCAGAGTCAGTTAGACAAATACAACTGTTTTAATTTTTCCTGTATGCCTAACAGAAATGCAACATTCACTGTGTTCATTTTAATCAAAACTTAATAAGCAGCTTTATTTAAGCTATTTCATACAGCATTACTTTAATTGACGTCAAGTCATTTTTGTTTTACATTTTGTTTCCTTAAGGCAGTTTTAGTGGAAAACACTAATAATAAAATGCATTTTAAAGCAAACATTATATTTTACCACATAGACAAAGCACATATTATGTCTGAAAATCTGCAGTTTGAATTTACTGCAAATAATATTGGTGTTCAGCCTTTGTTCATGCATTCACTTTGTCATGTCTGCCTTTCACATGATGCTATTTTCCCATTTAAGCAGCACTCAGAGATTGCAAGTTAAAAAGAACACCATGATTTGATTTCATGTTCAGTAATGGACCTAAGCATAGTGAATACATTGTTCATTTCAGTATGGTAATGAACACTATGCCATTTAAAATAAGAAAGACTGATACAATTAAATTTTCTGCGCTAAGCATATCATTACATCTACCAAATGATATGTCAGGTTGACATTATTAGTGATGTCAGGACAACCGAACATAAAATGTATTTAAAAGGAAATATATCCCAACTATGCAGGACAAACATAGACAGCTCATAGAACATGGTTTGGTATAAATAGCATTTTTTTTCTAATATGATTACTATTAACATCATTTGTCACTGGTTACCAGGATGGGCCTGTCAGTTGTTTTTAATGGAATTTCTTAGCATGACCTTAAGAAATATGGTTGAATGTCCCATATCTAAAATTATTTATTTATTTTTTGTCTGTACTCAATGGTCACTATGGTTATTTCAAGTGTATAGGTGGTGTGCAGTGCTGTGTATGGCATTGTATGTGTGAATATGAAAACCATTTTAATATACATGCATTTCTTTAGAATCACACTTGTGTCATCTACACTTTTCACTTCAGTGCTCTAGTCTGACATTTCAGTTTTATTGATACTCACAATATACAGGTGTAAAGCTTTAAAGTTAATGAGATGGCTATAGTGATTTTAATGTCATGTGATAAACAGCTATTCTAGAAAATTAATTTGGAGTATATATATCTCAGGAAGGTTATTACACAAAATGTGCAAATGGAGTGAGAACAGTGAGGAATGAATTGTGAGCACAAATGCAGAGTTAAATGTATAGGACGTTTGATTCAAAGGGAATGGATATAAAGTACAGCACACAGGAATATAGGTGAAAGTTATATTTCGGGACAGGGGTGAGTAAAACTAAGAATAATGGAAAAGGTCGTGATGGCTGTTTTTTTCAGATCACCTAAGGATAGCAGCCACTATAAGGAGTCATCATGTAAGCTTCAGTTTACCCTGATACAGGGGGAGAAACATCAACAGAAGAAAATAGGGACATGATATCCTCTGATCAGAGACTTGGTGACACAAACCCATCTAGAGTACTGCCTACTGCTCCGGAGTTATCATATTCATAAAGAAATAAGCAAGGTATGGGCTCTGCTACCTGGAATAACCAGTCTTATACAGTGTCTTTACTAGGGGCCTCACGAGGTAGGTCTGTAGAAATGTAAGTGAATTACCGCAGAAAAGAAGGAGACAGTCTGATAAATACCTTCAGGGAAAACCTTCACATTTCAGATGTGTTTGTGTGTGTGTGTGTGTGTGTGTGTGTGTGTGTGTGTGTGTGTGTGTGTATGTATGTGTGTACATCTATTTAATCATTTAAAGACAGTGAGTGGTAGGTGATATGAAGATGCATGAATACATAAGACAATTTCATGAGGGTTTTACAGAATGAGGAGTTGCAAACTACCGCTATGACAGAGTACAAAATGCAGCCACAAAGTTATTTTTTCAGGAAAGTTGAAGTAGTATATCGGCTAACTGAAATTACAAGCCTGTCAATTAAGTAGAGGAATGGTCAGAATAGGTCAGTTAAAGGGCCTTTCTCTGCCATTGAATTGTGTATTTCTGAATTTCAGTGTTACTATAGACAAGTCTGTTATGAGAAAAAAAAAAAATGTTGTTTGGCCAAACGCCAGAAACCTGTCTCACTACTCCGTAGTTATATTTCAAGTTGCATTCAGCTGTAACAGATACCAAACTACTAGCAAAGCAGAATAAAGGTACACAGTGTATAGTACACAAATGTTATGAGGATTTTGCTACAGTAGCATTTATAGTTTGTATTTAAGCTGGTCCAATGACTGTAGATTTTATATCTACAGGAGAAGAGGCGAGTTAGAAATGGATTTGGTGCTGTTTAGGTAGCTTGCTAAAAGTGGAGTTCATGTAACATATTATAAAAGAAAGGACACTGGCAAATGAAAAAATATATATGTAACACATGCACACACACACACACACACACACACACACACACACACACACACACACACACACACACACACACACACACACACACACACACATTATGGATTGCAAACCTCTGACACTATGCTGTTTCATAAAAATACTAGCTATAATATGCCTTGCTACCGCATACATATATATATATATATATATATATATATATATACACACCCACACTCATATATAGATGCATACATGTATAATATATATATATATATATATATATATATATATATATATATATATATAGACATTTAACTATGTGCAAACATACATCCTCAGATATTCATATACATGTGTAGGTATACAGGTGATCATTTCTAAGTATAATATGAGTCAAGAGGAAAAACATATACATGTTATACTGCAAGTAAGACACCTATACAGTTGAGGAAGCAGTGGGAACCCATAAACATTTCATTATTACTACAGTACTAATATTATTATGGCTATACAATTACTACATAAAAGGTATCTTGCTAACAGATTTTCTCTTGCATTTCTCATGTCACAAGTGCATTCTGGATGTTTTGTAAGAGCAAATGTTTAATCTTATTCCCTGGACAGTGTAGTTTCAAAGGTTTATTTATTTAGGGAGGTAAAAAGTATGAACAAGGTGAAGTTCACTAAAAACTTCCCATGGACTGATACGAAGGTTCACTCACACATCAGCATCCCAGTAGGAAAAAGTCAAAATGCCGAGCATCTCATGACCTCCCTTTGTTCTTCTGAGTTGCCTAAACATACATCAGCAGTTTGGCCCATATAAATGTTTATCAGTCAGATTGGCTAAAACAAGATCCTTTCTGTTTTTGGAGGCCAAACCAGTGCAACAACATAATATGAAATCCAAAGTGATAGGTTTTGCATAGTGTATGAAAAATTAATCTGCAAATGTTGAAAATGTATTGTCTGGATTTTCTTGAAATAGGTATGTATTTTAAAGGCCTTCTGTGCGGAGTTTGCATGTCCTCCCTGTTGTCGTGTGGGTTTCTTCCAGCTGCTCCAGTTTTCTCCCACATTCCAAAGGCATACAGTAGATGGATTGGACACTATAAATTGCCCGTAGGTGCTAGTGGGTGTGCGAGTGAGTGGTGCAGATGAATTAGGGCTAGCCACCTGGTGCTGTAAACCTTGGCTCAAGATGATTGTCATTGTTGAAGTGACACCCTGACCCAAAGTGCAAAAATGGGAAAAGAAGTTGAGGATAGATGGATGGAGGTATGTATTTTAAAGATGGTAAGAAGTGCTATAAAATCTGGAATCTGATTCATATGCAGTTTGCTTTTTTTGAGTCACACAGTCTCTGATTTCTCTTTCTTAGTGAGCCTAGAATTGTGACTTGAACCTGAAACAAACTTTATTATAGTAAATGTTAAAACATAGAAAGGTTCAACAACATTCTTAGGTTTTTGAGCAGCCTTGTACCCTCTATGACTGCCTTTTAAATAATCTTTTCATTGCAGTTGCCCTGAATTTTGTTAATCAGGAGTTTGGGCAAGCATTATGAATTTGGTCTGCCATCTTACATCTTAAGTCAGGAGATGTTTAAAAGCATCAGTGCTGAAGATATCCATACAGATGAAGGTATCTAGGCAGCCTGCTTTCAATGCAAGATTATTTACGCTGACAATAAATATGTGAGTGTTGATATAAAGCACAGGGTAATTTCATGACATTGCTCTTTATAAGAGAAGTAGAATCCCAGAGTGCAATTGAAATTAATTATCATGGAATTATCCAGACACTGAACTCAACTCAGTTTGGTTTCATCAAGGGCAAGTCATGTCTACTCAACTTGGTGGACTTCTTTGAGAAGGTCACCAAAGCAATGGACAAGGACAATATGGTTCACTCCACCTACCTTGACTTGGCCAAGGCATTTGACACAATACCTCACTCAGGCATTGTTGACAAACTCAACAAGGTTATGTATAAACCCTTATGTCATCCAGTGAATAGCCAGCTGGCTCGCAGACAGGACACAGGAAGTTAGAACAGGGGAGCCCACCTGTACAAAAAAGGCCAGTCACCAGTGGAATCCCTTAGGGATTGGTCTTGGGAACCCTTCTTTTTGGCATCTACTTCTCTGAAGCCAAGGGCAATGTCAAGGGCTTCTAGCTGACCAAATTTGCAGATGATTACAAATTAGGAGCAGTCATAGAATTTCCTATTGACACTAATGTTCTCCAAGAAGGGCTAACACAGACAAATAACTAATGCCAGAGCCATGGACTAAAACTAAATGCCACGAAATACATAATAGTATCCTTTGAATAGTTATCTACCCCTGGTAACTATCATATAGGCAACACACCCCTAAGAGTTGACCCAGTAGTCAGGGACATGGAGACACATGTAGACAGCAATGTAGCCTTTGGCCATCATGTGCCTGTGGCATTGAAGAAATCATTCTATGCTGTGCAATTTATAAGCAAAGGTACGGCATCTAGGTCCAAGGAGGTCATTGTCCCAATGTATTTCAGCAGTTAGCAGGCCTTGCATTGAGTATAATGGGTCTATATCACTTTATTGAGTCACAAATAAGCAAACACCTTTTTGTCGAACACCTATTTATCGAAGCTGTATATCATCAAATGGACTTTTCAGTGAAATTTTTTCTAGGACAAACCAAAGGTAGGCCACCCTGGCAACCATGTACAAAACCATAAAACTTAACAACTACCAAGGTGGTGGGCTATGCCCCCACAACTTCCCCTAACTAATTATACCAACTCCGAGATTGCACTACAGTGGGGAAAAGGACAACAAACAGTGGACAACTGTTGGTTTGCCCTAGGAAAAATTTGCTGAAAAGGTCCATTCGACGATATGCAGCTTCAATAAATATGTGCTCAACAAAGAGGTGTTTGCTTATTTGTGATTTGACAAAATGATATAGACCCGAGTATAATGCCCCCTTTGGTCCAACAATCTGGAATGTCCACAGAGGTTCTTCACTAAAAGAATACACAATATAAATAATATGTCCTATGCAGACTGTCTCAAAGCCCTATCCCTGTATTATGTCTCCTACAGGCTGTTGATGGGAGACCTATGCCTAGAGTACAAGGCATCAATGGACCAAAGTCTGATGGAGCTCCTGCATATCTACAAAACAACAAACACCAGAATTGCTCATTCTAAAGACTTAAACATTGCCTGTCATATGAATAGAACCTTCTGGAGAGACAGGTATGTATACCAAAGACTACCCCTTCTCTGGAATACGCTACACATCTATGTGAAGCAAACTTCCTCCCTAACACAATACAGATGTAACAAACCCAACAACAATTAGCAATACCGATAATATAGCAATCTAAATTCAATAAATACTTTTCATAAACTATTCAAGCCCTGGCAACCTCTTAGGATAACATCAACAACCCCACGTCTCACCTACCTCAACTAAGTACCTCCTCCCATAATAATATCACACACTTTAGCTTACACCCAGTCTCTGTTAAATACATAAAAAAACTACTTCAAAAACTGAAACCAACCACACTACCTGCAGATAACCTTCCTGCTGACTTTCTAAAAATTGTCGCTGATGCTCTATCCTATCCAGTAGACATTCTCATAAACAGGTCTATAGCTGAAAATCAAGTATGCAGTATCCGGAAAACTTCCCACATACTGCCACTACACAAAGGAGGTAATTCCACAGAATTCACAAATTACCATCCTATCTCCCTTGTCCAAACTAGTAGAAAGAGTTGTGCATACCCAACTAATGAACCATTTTCTCACCCATAAAATATTATCACACACCAACATGGCTTTTGACCACATCACAGCACCACTACCACACTAATGTCCTTTACTGATGTTGTTAACCAACATAGAAACAATGGACTATATGTATCTTCCATATTCTTAGACCTGTCCAAGGCCTTTTACATAGGAGACCACAATAAACTTATTCGCATCCTCTCCACCCTAAACATTAGTAACCCTAGTATTACATGATTCCAGAATTACCTAACAGGATATCTTGCTGTTCAATAACAAAAATCAACTCTCCCCTCTGCTCCCAGCTCTCATAGGGGTTCCTCAAGGTTCCGTCCTTGGGCCTCCACTCTTCTCTATATTTACCAACCAACTCAGCACCTCCACACCTCATGCCTCTGTAGTTCAATATGCAGATGACTCTACCATAATTTTTGCAGCCTTCACACTACAAGACCTCCACACCTTAACCCAAGATTCTTTCTTATCTGTCGAAACATGGCTCACTAACTCCAAACTCATTCTAAATCCCAACAAAGCTAAACTCCTTCTCTTTAGCCCAACTAGACATCACTCAGCTTCACACTCATTTTCTGTCTTGTCCAAAAATAAAACCATGATCAACACAGTACCACATGCTAAACTGATTGTGGTTGAAATTGACAGTAACCTAAAATCTGATATACACATAGTCCAAACCATCAAGAAGGTCCACATGAAACTTGGTCTCCTATACCAAAACAAATGATTTCTAACAAAAACCACAAAAGCTACCATAGCCTGTACACACCTCGGTACTTACGTATTATCGCAACCACTTTTTTAAGGTAATACTGCTCGCTTCTCCATGTGCAGATGTAGACAGTGATGCTGCCATTATGTCAAGAAGTGTGTTTTCCTTCACGCTGAAAGGTTGTTTTAGGCAGGGGTATCGTGGGAAATGGTGCAGATCATGGTTTTGCTGTACTTATGCTGTTTTTTTGCGCTCGCCGCTTCTTGATCGCTAATGCACTGACAAGCCGTCGGAATGTACTCCTCGCATGTCAGCGCTGATAATGGTACCAGTAAGAAGGAATAAAAGGATATTAAGGCTTGTCACCGCATTCCCTGCCATCACCTTTATTAAGAAACTATGCTGCACAACAAAGTTTGACAGCTTTGTCCCCTCCCCCCCCTTTTTTGGTCTTTTCTCTTTTCTTGTAGCTGTCAAGAAGTAGTAGACAAGTGGACAACTGTCAGCGTGTGAGTCTGTTACATTAAGCAGCTCGTGGCTTGAGAGATGGAATGCATGTTACACAAAAGTGCTGTGGGAAAATGTATCTCCAGTGACATGATGCCGGGGAAATGGCATAGCTTGAAACAAGCAGTCATTCCTCACATGTCATACCGCCTTTCCTACCTAAACAAGGCTTTTTAATAAAGTTAATGTTGTCAATGTGATCCTGTACACTTACAGTTAAATCAACCCAGCAGGAAGCGAGTGGTATTACCTCAAAAAAGTGGTTGCGATAATACGTAAGTACCCACACCTCATATCACCCCTTCTCTATGCCTCCCCAATTCTAACCAAACTCTGCAAAACACATTTAATCAAACTAGAAACTTGTTATAATAAAACAGCAAAATTTGCAACAAGTGCTCCTATAGATTGCATCACTGTACATCACTTAAACAACTAAATTGGCTTCAACTTCTCAGCTTCTACACTTTAAACAACTTACCCTTGCACACACAATTCTCCACCAACCTGAAAAACTCCTGCTCTCCAAAATATTATTCACCCATACAGAAGCTCTCATTGTCTCCGCTCTAGTAACCTACTCTTTTTAGACATCACTAAAGTCAACAACCATGCAGGGGATTCTCTCTTCTCCAACTGCATTCCTAAAATATGAAATAAACTTCCACCCCCTATAACTGCAAATAGGTCTATTTCACAATTTAAAGACTCCTTAAATCATACCTGAGAGACACCTGGCTATGTCCTTGTAACACTCCTGGATAGAGTCTCTTTACTCTCTCTCCTACCTTAATATCACTTTCAACTGCCTCTCTCACTGTGGTTGATGCACTCCTTTTTGAATGCTCATGTGAATGCTTCCAACTACTGAGATTATTCTTTTACAATAAAGTTTCACTAGCAAAGAAATCCATGTAACAGACTTATGCGAACCTCTGCATGAATCTCTAATCTTTTTCACCGCTATCCCATATATGTTGATGGAAATGTAATTGCTTTTTACTGCTTTCTTCTTTACTTGTTTATGTATTTTCTATGCCTGGTACATGCATTTGTATTTTTCATGCTGCTATGCCTGGCACATGCATTTGTATTTTTCATGCTGCTATGCCTGGTACATGCATTTGTATTTTTCATGCTGCTATGCCTGGTACATGCATTTGTATTTTCATGCTTTTTCCTTAGGGCCAGCACTGAAAAAGGACTTGTGTCCAGTCGAACTTTTCAGATAAACAAATGTAAAATAAAATAAAATAAATAAATAATAAAATAAATTGGACAACTGGATGGGGAACAGGAAAGTCATCCCTGGTTTGGCTCCTATGTCTCTAATGTTAAATTTTGAGTTCTGTGAACCTGGGAAACTTTAGTAGAGGAGTCTAGAATGATGTAACCTGAAATGACTCAGCAGTATTTTGTATTAACAATTTAAGGGTATCTCAGAAAGAAAGAACAGCATTTTGTATCTTGTCTTGGATCTAGTAAGAACATCCACTCACCAGCACCTGCTTGCTATGTAAGTAGTATTTAGAACAGGGATTTCTCTTAGAGATATCTAGAAATAGCCAGATTAGTCTAGCTGTTTTCTATATTTATGTTAGACTATCCTACAGTATTGTTTTAAAGCATTTTCCTGTGATTTCTAAACTGTTTGTTTTCATTGTGGTGAAGTAATAAGTATTGTCTTGTGTTTTTATTATTTATTATTAAATATTTATAAACCTTTTAACTGTGGCTGTTTTGTATAGAGATAATTTAAACTCTATAGAGTACTTGCATGTATCTGGTGATCCTGTACAAAGCCATTCCAATAGCTTTGCTGTTCATCACATTTAATAACAGGATAATAATAATACTATTGCACAATAAAATTGGACACCCTTTGGGAAGGGCCTTTATAGTAGCTGATAAATAGTGGTTGGTGGCAGTGATGTCTACCTTATTGTCTGGAGAGAAGGGGGCATAACTGGAGAACCTGTGCCAGCCTTCCCCAGGAGTCTCTGTGTGTTTGTAGCATATCTCAAAGTTTGTGTGTCAGCTATTTGGGCAGGGACACTAAGCACTGGTTGGACAGAGAGGGTGCTGGAGGTTTTGGCTTGACCACTAGGCTGAGATCTGTACCCTATAGCTGTGCCAGTGGGGAGTCTTATTGGGGATCTGGAAAGAAAGGGAGAAACCAGCCCCAGACTGACTGGGATCTCTGTGTGCTCTTAAGGGAAATTGTACTTTACTGTGTGTGTACTTGCTATCCTCCCAATGTGGACATCCCTCACTGGTGTTAGTGGTGAGGATTGAGGCTCCTTGATTACTTGGCCAGTGCACGGGTGTCACAATTGTTGCCTTAAGTAACTCTTGAGATGTGGAGCTCTGACCAAAAAGAACATAGAGTGAAGTTTTACTCTTATATAAAAGTTATATTTTATTGCTCCAATCCACTATTGTAGTTGTGGTTTATGTACATAATGAATTATCTACTGTCCCTGAACTAAAGATAGCCATAATTTTACAAAAGAAATATAATTTTGTGTGACAATGTTGAGAGTTACCATCACTAAATATTGCCAGACATAACTTTTTCTTACTTTGTATGCTTCATGAAAAAAAAAATACATTTGCATACACATTCTCTATTTTTTTGTCTAAACCCACATTTGCAGGGATGGCATATGGCATTTCTTTGACTGATCAATGAAATGAAAGGCATGATGTGAAATATCATTCAAAGGACGTGAAACTGATGATAATAGAGAATGAAAAGGGATTTAGGAATGTTTATCATGCCTGGGTAAAATAACCAGGAGCAGAGTGAGAGGACAAGTGCAAAAAATGATGGGGTATATCCTCAGAGCCGTAGACTGTAGAAAGAATGTGGTAATGTTTCCAGGCCCTGGTCAGGCCACAGCTTGACTACTGTGTGCAGTCCTACAGGGCACACAAGGATAGTGATATTAGTCTGATGGAAGAGTTCCAGAAGAAATTCATTACAATTGTGCATGAGATGGACTGGAGAGGAAATGACTAGAGAAGACTGGCCTGTTCTCACTTAAGAGCAGATGACATGAAGGGACATGATATGCAAAAGGAAGATCATCTCAGGAAGGTATGGAGGAGTTTATTGAACAGGAAGCATGGGGATAGGAGACACAGGCAGCAGATTGTGGGGTCAACTACTCTTTAGATTTGCAAAAGCACTTCTTTCTACAGAGTGCAGCAGAGCCATAGGATGGACTACTAGAATGGATAGTTGAAGAAGAGGTAATAGGGGAGATAGGAAGGGTGTGGGTGGAGGAGGGGGAGTTAGCATGTTGAAAGCACTACTCATTTTTTTTTTAAATTTAATTTTGAAAAATGTAAAGCCTTAGTTGCAGATTGCGTTCTTCCATCCTCCTGTCAAGATATCATCATATTAAGTAAAGCTGAGGCACTGTAAAAGTCTTCTTGTAACAATAATGAAGATTTTTGTGGAAGAAGGGGGATGCAGAAATAAATCTAAAAACAACCTTTGTCTGGGATTCGTAGAAAAGCTCTTATATTTGATTTAGATTTTTTATTACTCACCACACAAGTTTTTAAAATATAAAAATAAATAAACAATAATAAAAAAATGGACACCCTCCCAATCATATACATTATTAGTTTTGTGAAATAGTGTGACTAAGACTTGATACATCAGTTAGGTAGCATAGTGGCATATGGGTCTTTTTGTTGTTGCCTCACAGGTCTTGGTTCTCTAGTTCATTTCTTATTTGTGGTGCTTTCTGCGTGGAGTCCACATATATCCTGCATTCGTATGTGTTTTTGATGGATGTCCTGGTTTCCTTCCAGATTCCACAGATATGCTATAAGAAATGTGTCAATCCGCCAAGCTGCCCTCTAGAAATGAATGTTGAGTGTATGTGAGTCTCTGTACATCCTGAAATATAGTTTAGCTCCCTGCGTGGGACTGTTTTTTCACCTTGCACCCAGTGAATTGCCAGGATAGGCTTTGGATAAGTTGTTAGCATGATATGGAGAACACAGGTAATTAGGCAAAGAATGAATGACTGAGTGATTGAGTGAATGACTCAATGCATGAGTGAAGACTTTCAGTAACAAGCTCCACAATTGCTGTGTGCTGTTTACAAAGACTGCTGTAATTCTATACCAGCCCCAAACCACTAAGAGGTATTTCCTTTGCACTTCAGTGCAGGTACACATGAAAAGAGATGTTCTTAATATGTATGTTCTACAACACAACAGTGCCAGAGTCACTGAATAAGCTCTAGTTTATAGATGTAGGTTTTGCTTGTATTTTTTTCTAAATGTCTAAGTGAGCTTGCTAAGAAACATTCAAATCATAGGTGTGAGGTACTTATATAAGATGCATTTAAGTATTTTACAGAGAAAACATGATTATACAAAATAATCAGATAATTTTTATGCAGACTAGTTCAGATACAGCAGTGTTATTCATTGTTATATGACATGAAATATATGAATGGTCATATTTGTGAGGCATATAGTGAAGAAGTGAACAAAACATATAAATAACAAAGTCCTACCAGAGGAATAAATACAGCTCCTGAAAATAAAACCACTGAACGAATGGCAAAAATGACAATCCAAAATAGCAGATACTGCAAACCAAAGTCAGAAGGTAGCATAAAAAACTTTTAATGTGTCAAGTCTGATGAAGTGGCTTGGTTTGCTGTGAAAGCGCTAACACATTAAAAGTTTTTTATGCTACCTTCTGACTTTGGTTTGCAGTATCTGCTATTTTGGATTGTCATATATTGAATAAGATTTAAGTGTGTTTATTGCTTCCAGTATGAGTGGTTGAAGTGCATCCTGCCAAGGACTGAGATCCTTGAAGTCCACCTTTCCCCCACAAAAAAGGCTGAAAAACACATATTAAGTGTTTTTATAAGGGGGGCACCCCCACATCACCTGAACTTATACATACCAACTCCACTACTGCATCTACTTGAAGTAGGGGGAAATTAGCCCCCCTCCCAAAGGTTATCCCTGCTGGCACAACTTCTAACAGTGATTTTCTATAGAGGAGCTCTGATCTTTGGCAGATTGGACCTCAGGCAAATGATGCTCGAGAAATCAGTCTTAATCCACAAGTAGGATAACAGCATGTATGTACCTGTCATCTGTTTCTGCAAACAACTAAATTATACTTTTGCAAAAGACGTGTTTATGTTATGACATTGATTTGCCAGATTAAGCATAATATCTTAATTCTGGCAATTAAAAGTAATAGTGTATTCAGATTCACCCTACATCAACACATTCATTCATTTATTCATTCATTCACAAACATTCATAAAAACAGCCATAGGTTCATAGGTTCATAGGCGATTACTAGGCTAATGGGGTAAGAGTCCTTAAAAGCCTAGCCAATATAATCCGATTTTACCCAATATATGGTCCCTAGGGGCAAGAGGATGGAATGGATTTGTGCCTATGCCTTGATTATCTTACAGATTGCCCCTCTTCATAAGAGACATAGGCACTGCCCTAGGTGTGAATTTATGATTCCTCATCCATTGATCCAAACTGCATTTGAAGGGGCCTTGTGAACAGAAAGCCTGTTCCAAAGAATGGGCAATCTCTGAGAAACATATCTGTCTCTCCAGCATATTTTAGGAAAATGGAAACTCAAACAAACTTCTGAACCACACAAAAAGAAACAGACGGCCTGGAAGCTCCCAAAAGGAATCGTAGAAATTAACCAAAATACAATGCAGCAAGTCTGTCAGCCAGATAATAATCCAAATAGTCGAAGTCAAATAAAAGTCTCTGTAAAAAGCCACCAATTTATTTAAGCCTTAAAAATATAGCTTTTCGTCAGTCCCAAGACCAACTTCTTCAGAAATAGTTAAATGTATCTACACCAAGTTACAAAATGGCCACCTTGACCTTTAAACTCTTACATCCATGACATCACTTCCCTTAATTCACCTTTAAAGGGATACAACATCACTACATATAATGAACATTATCCTATCTCTTTCCTTGCTTTAATGAAATCACACTAAGATATAAATAAACATTGCAATAAACCATGATTACATTAATAAAAAACATTTTCTAAAAAAAGGGGAAAAAAGTTACTACTGAAATAACATTGATAAAAAATCAATCATACTTTAACCTACAATTGACTACAATTTCTAAAATAAATATAGTGACATAAAATGCATGGATATACACAAAATTTCACATAAGCGACATTTTAGGCTATAATAAGGGGTGTCGGACAGTCAATGAGACTACCTCTCCAGGCTCTTTAACTTTAATATACATGCTTATTGACAGCATGCCATTTAGACCTGGAGGTACAAATGCTCTGAATCTCAGCTGCCAAAGCAATTCCTTCCTTTCTAACAAAAGTGAATCCATCCCCCTTCCATGCTTAAGGTTAATATGGTCAATTGCCATGAAATTAAAACCATGCTCAGGGTGCTCATGAATATGTTTAGCCAGGGCATTTTCTTCCTTATTCTTCTTTACAGCATAAGAATGTTCGTATATACGTTGGCATAATTTCCTGTCCGTTTTCCCCACATAAAAACTCGGACAGGAATTACATACTGCTACATATATAACATGGGAACTTTTACAATTGTATCTTCCTTTTACTGTATAAATGCTATTACGTATAGGGAGTTTGAGCCCCGTTTTGACAAATCTGCAATATCTACATGAATTACATGTGAACATTCCAGATCTTGTGTTTGATACACCCGAATAACCTTCTAAGATATTCTTTAAGCCTGGGCCTTTTCTATAGGTAAATTTTACCTGTTGACTTAACTGCTGTAACCCATCAAACTCATTGATTGCAACAGCCCAAAATCTTTTAATGATGGAACTTATTCCTGGAGCATCCAAACTATAGGTCATTACAAACCTCATGGACTGATTGATAAACTGAGAATTATTTTCTGACTCATTATGTACATTCAATACCCCCTGATGTGACTCCAAGAGCGGTTGGTAAACACCAGATCTTCTGTTATGTTTTACCTCCATTATCAGCTCTACCAACATGGGGGTCGGGTAGCCTCTATTGGAAAACAATTCTTTAATTCTTTCCATTTCCAACAAAAAAATTAGCATACCGGGTAACCATCCTAGCCGCTCTGACTAATTGTCCTTTCACGATCGCACGTTTTTGATGGTAAGGATGATTGCTGTCAAAATGTAGGTAGCTATTGGACCACGTAGGTTTACGATAAATCTTGGCCACCGTATATCCATTTTCAGATGATTTAATTAACTCGACATCCAAGTAAGTGACCTTATTTTCCTGGTAGTCCCAGGTAAATTTCAAAAAATCAGTTGAAATATTCAAATCATTCACTAAGCTATCAGCTACCTCTCTATTTCCTTCCATGACTATGAAAATATCATCCAAAAACCTTGTATACAGATGTACCCTCTCTGATATAACTGGATGCTTGAACACAAAGTTGCTTTCCCATGATGCCAAAACCAAATTGGCTACACTCCCCCCACATGGTGACCCCATCGGGACACCTTTTGTCTGATGATAATATTTCTGATTGAAAGTCACAAAATTACAGGTAAGGATTATGTCCAAAAGCTCCCTCACCATTGAGATCTCCTCTTTGGGGGCACCCCTTGCTAATAACCTTTCCTCTACCCAATCTACCGCAATATCTTGGGGTATTGAAGAATACAAATCGACCTCATCTATGGTGAGGAAAACATCACCTGGTTTAAGGGTTAAAGAATTCACCTTTGTCAAAAAGGACCAGGAATCCCTTGATATATGCTGTTCAAGTTTAACATATTTTTTTAATAAAGTATCGACTACTTTGGCTGCTGCATAAGTTATGCTCCCCTTTGCACTTACCAGCTGTCTCATTGGAGGGTGATGGACATCCTTGTGAATCTTGGGGTTACCAAAAACCACAGGTATCCTAGGGGATGCCATTACTATACAATTAAAAATACTCTTGTCTATAGACCTATTCATGAACATATCTTCCAAATACATACGGATCCTTGCCAAATGCCCATTCAATTCATTCAAGGAAATAGTCGCATAACTTTCCGAAGACAAGATTGTCTCCATTCTCTCATTGTAATCTGCCAACTCCATCACTACTAACCCACCCCCTTTGTCTGGCTGCATCACCCGAACTGAAGAGCCTCTTAGGAGATTCAATGACTCCCACTTGTCCTTCGTGATATTATAATTGGTGGTTGTCCTCATCTCAATGGAGTGACAGATTTCCAATTCACACATTCTCTCAAAGAGTAACAAAGATGGATGTATAGGGGGGTTGAATGTGCTGGGTATTTGAAAAGGGGTTGCAGTGACTCCTATATTCCCCAACATCAAATTTAAATTACATTTCCTAATGAACAACCTTAAATCCAATAGTAACTCTGCCAGATCTGCCCTTTTACTGGGAACAAAGGACATGCCTTTGGCTAACAGATCCACTAACTCTATCGAAAAATGAAAAGAAGAAAAATTGTATATTTTAAAATCCTTCTTAGCATTCAATAGGATTTGTGGCTGTTCACATTTATCCATTGATCCAAACTGCATTTGAAGGGGCCTTGTGAACAGAAAGCCTGTTCCAAAGAATGGGCAATCTCTGAGAAACATATCTGTCTCTCCAGCATATTTTGTTTGAGTTGCTGACTAAGTTTAGTTCCCCAGATCAGATTATTCATGTACTGTTTGACTTGCAGATGTGTAGCAGCTTCATCAGGGCTGGATTTGTGATTGTCTTGTAGGTAAGGCATAGTTTACCCCTTAATGGTCAGTAGGAGACAGAGTAAAGACAGAGTAAAGGGATAGGACTTTTACCCCAGGATTTAATAAAATCCGTGTAGGTACAGTGTAGAGCCTACATGGAATGTTACCATGTTCATGTACATGATTCCCCCTTGGCAGGGCGCCATGCATATTAGTGATGGTGCTTGCCAAAGGAGAGCCGAGGAACATGGTTATTGGATTAGTGCAGGGAGTGTAGTGCTGTATCCACAGATGAGTAAGACACTCCTTGCACATCCAGTCGTATTATCCCAATGCTAAGTGGTGCCTAGACACCTACCAGACATCTCAAAACAGAAACCGGATATATTTAATTGTGTATGTAAATGTCATCCTTAAGGGTAGCTGAGTGGGTTTGAGTGGTACAGCACAGTGCTCAGAATGCCTAAAGATAGCACAGAGGTATATGTAAAGGTATAGCAGAATTCCACATATCCATGTAGCTAAATTGGTAGAGTTACAGCCTCATGTGCAGTAGTAGGTCCAGGGCTTGAATACATGGAAGGGAAAGTGAGCATTAATTTTTGAAATACAAATTATAGCAATTATTTTAAATTATGGCCTGCTGCGCTCAGCTAAGTTCTGCTAAGGTCTGCTAAGACTTGCTAAGCACCACATAAACACGATAAAGGCTGAAACTGTGTATGCACTGCTTGGCTGTGCTTGGCTGTTTGCACACTGCTACACACTGCTAAGCATACAGGTCTGCGAGTTTTCATGATGCTTAGCTGAGTTGCACTGGTTTGCACAGTGCTAAGTGATGTGGTGCTTTTTTAAATGTTGCCCAATGGCATTTAAGGGCAGGAAAACAGGCTATATTAAGCATAATAAGCAGGAATACAGCATAATCCATTGGAGGTCTGTCTCTGAAAGATACTATGGCAGGTGTTGGAGAGGGTTCGTGCTTTCAGGCACAGTGTTGGGGCATTCTGGCATTGTGGGTCATGGTTGGACTCCTAGTAAAAATACATGACAACTGGCTACTGCAGGGAAGTTTCCAGGGCTCAGAGTGTAAGGCAGAGGCCTAGGACTGGCTGGCATGTGACCTCACCAGTGTGACACGTATCCCCTACACAGTTGAGCAGGTTCTTCACCACCATAATGACCTGAAGTGTCCAAAGGGGGATCTCTTGGACACCTGGGTCCAAGAAGTTTGGGAAGGGAATGTCCTACAAGTATGTAAGAAATTTTACCTTTGTTTCACCAATATCTAATCTGAATGTCTGCTGGTATGCATAATGGTGTGCTTATCTCCCAACAGCTGCAGAGGAGAGGGCTCACAACACTGAGGCACATGCAGGGCACTTGGCCAGGTTGCATTGTGAGTGTGGTGAGTATGGATGTATTATGCTAACTGTTCTGAAATAGACAAGAAATAGTAAAGCATTAATTGCAATAAATTATATACAATAAAGTCTGTAGTGCAATAACTGTGGAATTACAGCTATAGTGCAAGACCTGAATAATGACAACTGTTGTGCAATAAAAACTCAAAACAATACCCATAGCTGAATTAATGTATATACAATAAAGTGTGGAATCAGAGCTGTTTTGCAAGAAGTGAATACTGACAACTGTTTTGTAATAAAAACATGAAACAATACCAGAAACTGCATTAAAGTATATACAATAAAGTCTGTAGTGCAATCAGTGTGGAATTACAGTTGTTTTGCAAGAAATGAATCATGACAACTGTTCTGCAATAATCCATGAACAATATCAATAACACCAAGGTAAATTGTGTATATCAGAATTGTCTTGTTTTAACCACTGCAGTAGAGCTGTATGCATTCAGGCTGTGAGGTAAGGTGCTGCAGTCAAGTATAACACGGTAATAGCCGTAGAATGCAAATATAACAGCTGCCAAATGTATTGTTTAACACATAGGGTACCGTTCAAGGATGATTCTAGGTCAGTATTGTTCATACAATGTTCTGTCATCCACAAACAGCAGGTAAGCAAGGTATATGGGTGAGGTAGCCCACTCCATGATCTGATATTGTTTGATGACTTCACAGATATTTCAACCCAATAACAATATATTGTGTACACCTGCAGTCTATATAGTAATGTATAGATTACCTAATATCTCTGTCATGCTAGTAGTTCATGCATCTGTATTCATTCAACTGTCACTGCAATCTGGTATAAAACTGTAGTACTGCTACCATGTCATATTTTGGTTCTAGGTGAGCTCTAGGCAAATATCAATCAGTCAGTAATCAGCAATGACTCAGTTGCTCAGTTTGTTAAATTCTCTGCATGTAGTACATTTTACCACACAGATCAGGGTTTGAATCCAGTGCTATGTAGCACTAAATATTATCAGTCATGTAACGTTTACAGATTCTCTTTGCACAGGAACTACAGGTAAATGGGTGAGGTAGCCCATATTATGAGTAAATAATTGTGTATTTAAATATCACAGACTGTTAAAATCATTAGCAACAACTTTAAAATACAGCATAAAATAAAGGAAATAAATATAATAATAAAATAAAATGAAATAAATGAAATGTGTAATCTTGGTATGGCTGTATGCCTGGAGTGTCTGTTAAAAGTTGTTGCAGTAAGTTAATGCATTCCATGCAGATATACTCTGCACTCATTGCTATTGGGTTCAATCCCCATGCCTGCCAAGTAAGGCATAATAGTTGCTAAGTTTCTGTGCTGTACACATGCATGGCTTTCTAGTGTTATGGTGTCATGTAATGTAAGTAGTAGTGCATAATCTGGCTGTCACAGGGTTACCATTGTAATAACTACCTACATTGCAAATTATCACTACATCAGCCTACAGTACATATTGGTAGTTATATAGGCCCACCTGATGTGCAAGTGTTCTGTGTAGTTGTGTACCCACATTTGCTACTGCTTGGCCCATACTGTCCCATGTGAATAGCTTGAGAGGTATGTATGTGCTACAGCAGCTATAGGGGACTTGTACACATAAAAAAGGACAGTCCTGTAGAGTAGATGGTAGTACTTTTGTCAAGTAAATAACCTATAGTGTTCTAATGGACTGTTTTCTCTCTTTCTCCACCCCTTATCTTCATTTATTTATTATTGTTATTCATTGGTTATGGTTTACTATTAACCTATGTTGTTACATTGCCTGTATTTTTGGGCACATGTTTTATTATTGTTATGTATTATAATGGTTGCATATTAACATATCTTGTTGAATTACCTATTTTGTTGGCCTTATGCTGTAACTGTTACTGGCATGGTGTTACCATACTGACTGTTCTGTTATTTATTGTTGTGTTTCACATAATATGCATTTATATGTAATTGGGTTATTTCCACTGTTCTGGCATGCTGTTATTACTAACAATGTTTTGTTCATAACTAACCTGTACTTATTGCTATACCTTCATCACCACAGCACATCATGGTAGGCCAGTTCCTGGTGGTCTACCTACCTTGCCTCAACTGGCCATAGCACTGGGTCCTAGCACGTCTGGGACCCAGGCCAGTGGTGTTCTCTCAGCTGCCCCTGCACCACCTGTGGCATCGGGTGGAACTGCCTTAGGGGATGGGGCTTGACCACCCCCTGGCAATGGTAGAGGAGGGGTTGCTGTCACCCAAAGACAACTTCCAGTCATTTATTTTATTTATTTATTTATTTAGCATTTGTTTACCGGGAAAGTCTGACTTGGAATGAAGCCAATTTTCAGTGCAGGCCCAGGGAGAAATGTTCCAGATGCATGTCTTAGATGCAGTCATGGTGCACAGAATTGGTCAGTGGATTTATTAACCATGCCTGCACCAGATCGAGGACACATTGGGCAACCTGGTGGGGCAGTTACTGTTCCATTGGTGGGGACGTGAGTTATTATGCCAACAGCAAGTAAGGAATGAGTCATGCATTATTAATCCACACAGGTTACT
Source organism: Protopterus annectens (assembly GCF_019279795.1). NCBI lineage: Eukaryota > Metazoa > Chordata > Ceratodontiformes > Protopteridae > Protopterus > Protopterus annectens. The sequence continues at coordinate 1,272,898,395 of NC_056745.1, forward strand.
GCTAATAATGAGCTGCTACCCCATTTTGCAGGTCAAAGGCCTGCAGGTAGGGACACACCGCACATATCTGTATAGCATAACTATATGTTGCCTACTAATCTGGTATTGGCACTGTTGCATAACAGATGTTACTTAATCATATGCCTCGACTGGACTGTAAAGGGTACCCTTACACCAGCTCTGTTGTAACAACAGGGCATACACAGCTACCACACATACACCTAGAGCTTGCTGTCCTCAAAAGTGTTCACACACCCCCATGTGTTCCAGCCTGCAGCAGCAGCTGCAACCTTGTAGCATACACAGCTATACATAATGTCAGCTATACAGTCCTACCATATTCCCCAACCCCTTAGAACAAGGAATCTGGACACAGCCATACTTAATGTGGGGAGAAAGACTCAGAGTTAGGGACATGTTTTACAGTGTGTACTTACAAAGATAGTCAGGTGATTTCATAACAGCTGCTGCATCGGCATACATATTCTGGCAGATATGAAGTCTGACACTACAATGTGTGTGTCATTACTGACAGCAACCCACAATGATTTGCCAGTGATTTGACAGATGACCACAATGTCATGGGACACTGGCCACACATATTAGGTGGAACTGTGGACATAATGGAAAAATCT
>NC_056745.1:1272904029-1272911529 GCF_019279795.1 Protopterus annectens
CATACAAAATATGTAGATGCTGCAAGATTCAAACCTTCAACACCAACGCCCATGTTAATGTCCCTAGCCCAGTGAGCCACACCTGCTGCCAGACAGAGGTGCTCAATTCCTTACAATATCAACAGCATACAGACAAACATTTCCACCCTTGCATTACATGGATAATACAACTTGTGGCCAGGTTCCCTGTCACAGCTCTGGAATTGTCAGGTCTACTGATATATCATTGCAGACTTACTGTTACAGCAGTTGTATTGGAACACTGATGTGTTGGGGATGAGGGATGACAAGTCCATGCTCTGCTGGCATTAACAGTCATGTGACTGTCCTGTGATCCCACAGTTTGCCATCTCCCATGAATACCGTTGTGGATTTTCCAGCCATATGGCCATGTGAATGTTATGGGGCACATACTATAGGACACAGTACCTGTTGTCCCAAGTAGCTATTAGATCTCTGCAAGTAGCTCAGTAGCCCAGTAGCCCAGTATATTCCCTTGCATACATGTGGCAGATCTATACATATGCTACCAAATTGTAGTACCCCTTACAAGTGGTATATATGAGAGTGACTTACCTTGTGAATGCAGTCATTGACAGACCTGTAATCCAGGGCTGACTCTGCCTGATGCATGCAGTACACAGCCGATACATGGTTAGGTAGAGGTTGTGTGGGTTGCCTGTCATCAGTTTTAATATATGTATGTGAGTTGGAGTAAGGTGTCAGTCCCTAGGGTCCTAGGTTGTCAGTGCTTGCCCTATGCATTGTCTCTTAGCCAAGGCCAGGGCATACTTGGACATGTCTATGTCTCCCTACAGGGACAACCTCAGGGGGTTCCTCCTCCGAGTCCCCCTGTGGTTGTGGGTGTGACTGTGGGGAACAAGGCTCTGGTGGGGGGATGTGTATCCCTACCCTTTGCTGATCCTGCTGCAGCTGTTTCCACAGGATCATATTGTGTAGCATGGCACACACTGTGAGCATCTGTGCACATGTGGCTGGAGAGTACTGCAGGGCTCCACCAGATATATTAAGGCACTGGAACCGTGACTTCAGCAGCCCAAACACATGCTCTATGATGTTCTTAGTTTGTGCTTGTGCCTCATTATGGTATTCTTCTGTGGGTGTGTGTGCATTTCTGATGGATGTCTTTATCCATAGTTCCAGTCTGTAGCCAGCATGCCCCAGTAAATGGCCATGCGGGATGTCCTTCCTAGCAAACATCTGGTACAGTGTGATGCATGACAGATGTTGTGCTAAGTGCCAGGGCTGCCAGCACAACCATTCATGACAATGTCCTGGACATTGCACATGACCTGACAGTTTATGGAGTGATACCCCTTGCTATTGATGTAGATTATACCCTCCTCACCGGGTGGTGCCTTGATGTGTTCATGAGATAGGCGGTATGTACTGCTTTACCCTGTTCCATAGGCTTGGTGACTTTCTCAAAGATATCCACCAGATTCACTAGGCATGATCTACCCTTGACTAAGCCAAATTGGGTTGGGTCCAGTGTTTGGAGGCTTCCTATGGCATTATTTATCAAGTCCTTGATTATTCTTTCCATGGCCTTACATATAAGACTAGTCAAACTTATGGATCTGTAATTTCCTGGGTCAGTAGGTGGTCCTCCTTTATGCAGAGGGAGGACTGTTGCTGTCCTCCACTCTACTGGGACAAAGCCAGTCCAGAGATTGCTGTTAAATTGAGATCCTAATGGGCCTGATATGTCCTAATTTAAGCTGTTTAAGAGGTGACCTGGTATATCGTGAGGCCCCACTGAAGCTGTATTATAATGACTGGGTCATATAACAGTGAGTTTATAATTTTAAAACATTTTTAGAAAGTATATTTATTAAAACATGAATGCACTGTCATGAATTGTTTTTGGAAAGAAAGGCATTTATATAATATATTCATTATTTATCAGCTTGTCTTTTTTAAATATTTTGTATATACTTCTTACATTTATTATATATTTGTTTAATTATTTTTAAATGGTTTAATGTGTTTCTTAATAAATTACACAATGTTATCTTCATGGTACATCTGATTTACTATCTATTATAACAGAGGAAAACGCTGAAAATCACGGTGCTCCAATAAGTGCTCTACCTCCTAGGACAGCAAATGAATGTTTGCCAGCACCAATAGTTATTTCCAAAATAACCAGTACCAATAAATGTATAAAATTTTTTTTGCCAGCACCAAAGATCATTTTCAGGAATAACCAGCACCAGTGAATGTATTTGAAAATGTTTAAATGGCCTGCACCAATAGTTGTTTTTGTAAATAAACAATGTCCAAGAGTGTATTCACACTAACCACTCGTTGTGCACTCCTGTATAGAATTGCCAACTACTTCAATTCTGTCAATAAACAACTATTTTCACTAGTTGCACTAAACTGTTCCATTCAACTCAGTCAACATCTATCTGCGTTAGTAACTGAAACGCTCAGATGTTAATTCCAGCTTACCGCTCCAATATACTGTGATGCAAAACAATTGTATCTCCCCACGCAAGATGCCACCGGCTATATCGCCTTCAGAACTTCACGTTGTTGTACAAGGACTTCCGACTACGATAGACAGCACAAAACCCTTTATTATTTTTACTCGATACACTCCATAAAATGCTTGTACCTCCTGAAACTAGGGGTTCAACCACTATGCACACAAACGTACATGGAACGTACGATAAAAAATGAAACTGATTAAGCGTATACTGCGTATAAGCACATCCGAACAAAATATGCTAATCAAATAATTGACCATAAAACATGACCTGGAATGCTGAAATATTGACAATAATCCTGGTACGTTTCGGTTAAGCGCTTTCACTCAATAACCTTGAGCTTCTTCAGAACATCACAATGAAAAAACTTTCATCCTATAAAGCTTTTTTGGCGCCAAATTCAAACCAGGTCTCAATTTTTAAAGCTACAGGGTGTATTCCTACACGGTAATACATGCTAATCAAATAGTTTAAAAACTAACACTGAGCATATGCCAGCTCTACACAGCAAGTATTCCAGCTGAGAACTGAACTGGAAAAACAAGTACAATGAGGATTTAATACTAACCACCGTACTATTACTATTACTATAATACTAACCACCGTACTATTACTATTACTATTATTTTTTTGGATATAACAGAGGAGTAACTTTTTTATTTCTGAAGTCATCTTTGGGGGGATCCCATGAAGGATGACAGTGTTTAACTTCTTTTTGTGTACTCTAATAAATTAATTTGTGGTTTTATTATTTAGTCCAGTGTCGTATATTTTTTTGTAGAGACCTTTGCAGCATCTTTTATTGATTATTGGTATTTGTGGACAATGAATATCACTATTTTCTTTTGGTTTTGATGACATCATTCCTTATAGTAATCATTATAAATTATACATACACAGGACAAAAGAAGTATAAAGTTGAGTTTACTCTACTTTGCAAAAATTGTACATATCAAATGTCATAACCTTTTCCAGTCTACAAAATTTCTCTTAAATTTATAACTTAATTTAATTGCTTATACTTATCTTAATATAGCTGACTACGCTCATACAGATTAAGAACATACATATATATCTGTTTTGTATTAATATAGTAATCAGCTGGTATGGCAAGATAATAAGTACATTCTTGTGATTTGATTCCATCTTGATCCCAGTACTACCCTACAGTCCTAGATCTTCTCAAGTTTCATGGCTATAATATCCCTGGTAAGAAGTGAAGTATTAATACGACCATGTAATGCCATGAAATATTTTGCAATTATAAAGTCTAACGTATGTCCGTAATCACTCAGCGCTACTAAACAAGCATCACATTTGTCATTATTTGTAATCCTATCAAGGTACTTTTAGTAAGGTATAATGTACTCTGCGAATTGTCATAAAATACACACATAGAAACTTTAGGAATGGAATTTCTTTATAGTACGGTGGTTAGTATTACATCCTCATTGTACTTGTTTTTCCAGTTCAGTTCTCAGCTGGAATACTTGCTGTGTAGAGCTGGCATATGCTCAGTGTTAGTTTTTACTAGGTGCTCTGGTTTCCTCTACATCCCAAATAAAGTGAATTAGAGATTGTTCATACTGCATATGGTGATTGTACAAACTGCATATTTGTGCATACCTTGTGTGTGTGTATGTGTATACACTTTGTACGTGTGTGTGTGTGTGTGTGTGTGTGTGTGTGTGTTTGTGTGTTTGTGTGTGTATGTGTATACACTTTGTATGTGTGTGTATGTGTATATACTTTGTACGTGTGTGTGTGTGTGTGTATACACTTTGTATGTGTCTGTGTGTGTGTGTGTGTGTGTGTGTGTCTGTGTGTGTGTGTGTGTTTGTGTGTGTGTGTGTGTGTGTGTATGTGTATACACTTTGTATGTGTGTATGCGTGTGTGTGTGTGTGTGTGTGTGTGTGTGCGTGTGTATGTGTATACACTTTGTACGTGTGTGTGTGTGTGTGTGTGTGTGTGTGTGTGTGTGTGTGTGTGTGTATGTATATACACTGTGTACATATTTATGTGTGTGTGCATGTGCATGTCTCATGACAGATTGGTGTTCTATTCACAGTTTTCTTGCCTTGCACCTACTGACTGCAGGGGTTGATGCTGGACCCCCTCTTTCTTGAAGTAGCTGAAGCAGGTGATCATAGAATGAATAGATTAATACCTGGAGAAGAAGCCAGTCGTGTGACATCTCAATTGAACTATATGCTTGTTTTACTAAAAAAAATTGAAAGGGAGTTGAAGTATATCTTTTATTTATTTTTTTTAATTTTATTTTATTTATTTGAGATTTATTTACCAGGTTGATATACTGATCACAGCTGATCAAGTTCTGCCCCACCTATTGCAGTAAGTAAATCTGCATTGATACTCTTCCAAAGTTAATAATCAGAATAGCAACAGTTTTTAAGATACACAAAATAATATGCTAAATGCTACAAATGAGCAAATTTAATTCACAAAGAAGAAAAAAAAAGAACAAAGAGGCAATAAGCTGTACATATCAAAATCTAAATAGAAATTGCCAATATATAACAAAAACTGTGAGTAACAATGAATAGATGTAGCAACAATTATGAGAAAAGTGCACATTTTGCAATTCCCATGGTTATATTTCAAGTCTACATCATGGTGGAAATGTTGTGGGGTAATGAGAGTCAGGACAGAGGATGGTAGGGAGTTAGGAGGAGTTGTAGTTGAAGACAGTAATGCTAGAGGCTGAGTGGCCCTTATGTGATGTGGCCTGCTGTGTGGTAAGTACAGTTTGAGCTGGTGCGGAGGGTTTTTTATGTTCAGCCCTGAAAGTGGAGAAGGAGGATTATAATTCTTTAGATGGCTTTAGAGGGTCTCCCATATTCTAGGAGTAAGGATGGAAAAAGAATGTTCATTGCAGTAGCCTGGTTGGTTTGTGTGGGTTGAAGTGGGTGGGTGGGGATTACATGAGAGAAGAAGCTGAGGTTGCAGAATATATGTGTGTGTGTGTGTGTGTTTAGTATAAAGTTTGGCAGTTAGTGGTGGAAATGAGTTAGGCTAGAGAAGTTTGAAGATCTTAGAGCCTAGTAGCAGGTCCACTCTGTGCTGCACTGGGAGCCATTTCTATTTCTTGAGGGTGAGGCAGTGTTGCTTATGAGAGGAAGAGTTAGTGATGAAGAAGCAACAGATTTTATTTTCAATAGTCTGTAGTGTGAATGAGTTTTTCTTAGAGGCTGTGTCTATTGGATAGTCCATATTCAAGTTCAGTCAGAAGGAATCCTTTACCTATTGCTGCCTTTACTGGTCTGGATAGGTAGGGCAAGTTTTCCCTGGACCAGAAGGGATATAGCTTTTGCCTGTAATCTCAAGGCAGATTGTATAACATCTGGAAAAGGAATGAGAGTAAATATTTATTTTATCCATTTTACATATATGTATACATACTCTACATTATAGGGAATGCATACATACTCTTGAAGAAGATTTTTTAGTACCTAGAAATGAGATAAAAGTGAAAAGCTGCTTTGACTAGGTCTGAAAATTTAAGGCAGATTTTATAACATCTGAAAAAGAGATGAGGATTAAAATGTACTTTAACCAGTTTTATATTAATCTGTGCATCATTTTAAGGCAGACTTTATGACTCCCAGAAATAAGATGAAGGCAAAAAGCTGTTTTACCAATATACACCTAAAATTTGCTACTGGGATAAATGCTGGAAAGATATGACTTGTGATGGCTATTTTAATGATATTGGCCATGGACTAATAACTCTTTGTACTCACTTGAGCTACTGGTGTAGAAAATGATCTTCTCCCTCACTTTTTCCACAGTTACAATGGATTGCACCATCTGGCTAGTGTTAACATATAAATGCTAACAATGAAAGAGCTGAGGAAGGCACAACAGTAAATTTGTTTTTTGAAGGTACAAAAATGTTTAGCATTTAGTAATAATTCAATTTGTAATATATTATGGGAAGTTTGGTTTATGGTAATGAATAAATTGTGACATGATGGAAGTAATCTGGGCTTTTAAGCTCACTGAGTGACAAAGAGTGAATGCAACTGCATCAGCAATTCAGCAACTACAGAAATGCCAAAAACTGAAGTACAATCTTCTTGCATTGCTTTTTTTTAAAAAAGCTTTTGACAGCAGCTGAAGTCTGCATGGCCAACCTAATCTTCCTATAATTTACTGGCTAAGCTGCAGGTTCAGTAAATATTATATTCTTTTCCACAATCTCCTTAAGAATAATCACCTACCTGATGAATAATGTCTTGAATTCACTTACTACTCTAGCAAAACTATCTTTTTAGGAAGGCTTTTCCACTCATTCAACACCTTTTCTGTGATATACTACTTGGGAAAATGTAGAAATAAAACAGAATTTGACAGGTCCATAAAGGATGATGACTGTATTCTACCCATATCTGCATTTGTGATACCTCTCAGCTATCCATATCTTTGGCTCTTATTTTTAGTCTGTTTCTCATAAAATTAGTGTTTTTTAGGCAAATCATTGAGGATTGAGGCCACTAAATAATAAAACTTTGGAATAGCTGCAGGCAAACGGACATTTGTTGTTTTTTAAATTAACCAATCATTCATTGGAGTTGGTAATGCTTAAATAAATTATTTCAGTTATTGAAGCAACACGCTACGGTGGATTTTTGAATATCAAAGACTAGAAAAGAAAGAAAAGAATAGAAAGTACTATCTGGTCCATTTGCCTGCAGCTATTCCAAAGTTTTGGTTTTAACGGTCTTTTTTGGTTTGTCTGCCACTAAATAATACTAAACAATAACAAACTTTTGAGCTTCAAACTTCATATCCTTCAAAAATATATAATAACGAAAAACCTCTCATTCTAGCAACTTTCTAAGTTTATAGGAGCAATAATTAAAATCTGTTCTTATTTTTGGACCCTTGTCCCCACCCATTATTTCTGTCTTTGTCCCAATTTTCTGCACTGAGAGGTTGAGAGGTATGAGTGATGAACAATCC